>NC_133328.1:228337793-228637793 GCF_042186555.1 Aquarana catesbeiana
CTTTGGCCAATTATGGCTCTCTGTTCAGACGGCGCTGTGATTGGCCAAGCATGTGGGTTATAGTGCATGCTTGGCCAATCATCAGCCAGCAATGCACTCCGATGCCGCAGTGAATTATGGGCCGTGACGCGCCACACAAATTTGGCGCGAACGGCCCATATCGTTCGCAATTCAGCGAACGGGCGAACAGACGATGTTCGAGTCGAACATGGGTTTGACTCGAACACGAAGCTCATCCCTAATCTCTATAGATCATAATTTAGGCATTTGTGTGAGTGGTATACTGCTAGAGCCTTCAAGTGAATTTACTCCTCAACAAATGAAGTTTATTGTACATTTCTGGCAAAATTGCTTTACAGAACAATGATTTCATGTTTAAAAATAAATCTTATTTGCAATTGTGGGGTGCAGCGATGGGTTCCTGAACTGCATATCTTTATGCAAATGCTTTTCCTATCATGGTAGAAGAACAACACATGCACTCATGTTTTATTTAAGCAACATTGCCTCACTTGGTTGAGATTCAATGACCATATTGTTATTGTCTGGAAAAGAGATATTGGGTCACCTTTATCTTTTCATGATCATCTAAACCAGGGGTCTCAAACTGGTGGCCCTCCAGCTGTTGCAAAACTACAAGTCCCATCATGCCTCTGCCTGTGGGAGTCATGCTTGTAACTGTCAGGCTTGCAATGCCTCATGGGATTTGTAGTTTCGCAACAGCTGGAGGGCCACCAGTTTGAGACCCCTGATCTAAACCATATTGTTCCAAATTGGCAATTTACCGTGACCTATGATCATACATATAGGTCATATGCATGGGGGGGGGGGGGGGGGGGGTGACTAATCCAGAGCTGCTATGCCCTCCCTGACATCACTGATCCCCTGTGATAATGTCATCCTCTTCTGGATCCTGAGAGGACCCCAATTCTGGACATCCAATAGTAAGTGTCCACGTCATGCCGGCACTAATGTGGACACCTTAAGAAGGACCCTTCCAGGAAGTAAATAGAAGAGAAGGCACAGGGCTGCAGCATCATGTGACCACCAATTAAGGTAAATAAAAAAGGGCATTTAGAATATTTTTTTTCTTCTTTACAGCTCAGCGAGCAACTATATGGGGAAGGGAGGGGTGGCTGGAGTAAAAAAACGATCCTGGAGTAGGGCTTTAAGAATAATTGGATGAAACAACCATTAGCGGGACACTTTATAGTGAAATCCCATGCAGTTTCACAAATTAAGCTCACTGTTATTGGATTCATAAACTCAGTACTTTACATTCATTGTGTTTACATAAAAATTTTGATTGATATTTGTTTTAATGTACAGTTGGTACTGTCAGGACCTTGTTCACCTGCTGGTGGCACTGTACTTTCCAGAATAGAATGGAGCAAAAGGTTCAGGCAGAGCAAAATTTGGGCACGAACATCGCCTGTTTGCCTGTTCAGTGAACACCCGAATTTGCGGGGCGCTCTGCGGGATGTTCACCCGTAGAGCACTCCATAATGCACTGTGCACTTCACAGTGCACTCTAGGGCCCTAATTGGATTAAGCAATGTACGTGCTTGCTGGTCATGTGCAAGGCTTAGCCCAAACAGCGCACAGAGTACTGTCAGAGCCCTGATTGGACAAAGTCACGATGACTTTGCTGAATCAAGGCTCAGTGCTCATAGTCCTACCCCACACTATAAAAGGTTCTTTCTCACAGGAAGCTTTTGCAGTGGGTTATTGGAGTATAGATAGATATAGCAGGTTTCAATTTGCTACTAGCGAGTTAGTGTGTTAACTTATTGTGACTCTGAGTGTAGAGTGTTAGTGTAGTGTTAGTATAGTGTGGGTATAGTGTGTCAGTATAGTGTAGTGTCAGTGTAGTGTGTCAGTATAGTGTGAGTATAATGGGTGAGTATAGTGTAGTGTGTGAGTATAGTGTAGTGTCAGTGTAGTGTGTTAGTGTAGTGCAGTGTTTAACACAGCATTACATAACATTTAGTGCTGTATACAGTGCTGTATACCCTTTTTTTGGTTGCTGTGTGTTCTTTTTGTTCCCTACCTGTCCCCCTTTTTTTTTAAATGTCAGCTGCAGTTTTTCTGACTGAGACGCTGGTGTTCCCCCTTTTTTATAGTTTTTACATTTCTGTCAGCGGCGGTCTTCAATTTAAAGTGCACCAAATACCACTTTTCATTCAATAAAGTGCATCCAAACACACATTTCCCAGTTTCCATTAAATTTGGGTGATAAATATGTCTGTGAAGCCAACAAGGAGAAGCAGGCATTCCCATGGCACTATGAGGGGGCCAGCAGCGTCTGCGTCCACAGGCAAAGGTGGACGTGGTCCGTCCTCAGGCAGGGCACGTTTGTCTTTGTTTAGTGATGGATACCTGTGCTATCCAGCCACAGCATGCAGAGGAGGTGATGGACTGGCTTACTAAACCATCCTCATCCTCTATGATCCAAGCTGACACTAGTACACAGTCCACCGCAGCTGCCAGAGCGGCTTATCCTGCCTCTTTGTCCACAGCTACTCCTGCTATAGCCCCAGCATCATGCATGGAGGAGTCAGTTTAATTATTTAAACACAGCGTCATACACTTGCTTCTTGAGGATGCACAGACATTACTTGATTCTGATGTTGGTTCTGAGGTAGAGCAAGGGAGTAACGTGAGCCTACAGAGAGGGGAGAACACTGATAAACAGCAAATTGGCAGTCATGTTCCCCCAGTCGCAGCGTATTGTGAAGTTGGCTCCAGTGATGATTAGGATGGAGGGGATGATGATGATGAGGTCACTGATGCGACTTGGGTGCCCAGTAGAGCAGAGGAGGAAAGTGAGGGGGAGAAACAACCCCAACAAAGCAGGATGTCCTCCAGAGGCAGCCATCCTGGAAGAGCAGCCACCCTATTCCATAAGATTGTGTAGCGGTTATCTTCCCAGCCCACTTTCCACAGCTCAGCTGTGTGGGCCTTTTTTTTATCACATGTGCAGCTGATCACACTGTTGAAATTTGAAATCTCTGCCACAAGCAGATGAAGCGTGGCAAAAACATCAGCAATTTGGGTACCACATGCTTGCAAAGGCATTTAACCTTACACCACTCAGCCTGTTGGCGAGAGCACCTGAAAGCCACATACAAGGGACACAATTCTTCTCCTCCTCACTCCTCACCTTTCATGCCTACCCCCGCTATATCTCATGACCTCTCAGCAGCCTCCACTGACAGGGCTAATGGTATAGCAAAAGGTGTCACAGGTCCTTGCAACACATCTGCCAGCAGCACACCACTAGCTGTAGAGTATAGCAGGCAAAATGCTCTGCAACCGGCTGCTGTATCAGAAAAAAACAAAAAAGCATTCACAGCCACCCACATGCCCAGTGTCTAAATTCCAGCTTGTCCAAATTGCTAGCTTTACAACTTCTGCCTTTCTGTCTGGTGGATTCTGCACCCTTCTGTGAATTTGAAGAATGTGCTGTACCATAATGGCAGGCTCCCAGTTGCTATTTCTTTGCACATAATGCCATTCCAGCTCTGTACCATCACATGGAAGGAAACATTTTGGGATCATTGGGCAAGTCAGTCAGCATAACTGCTGACATATGGTCCAGCAAGCATGCTCAGGGAAGATATATTTCATTCACAGCACACTGGGCAACTCTGCTTGCAACTAGGAAGGATGCAGGACAGGGCTCATTGCTAGAGCTTGTTTTGCCAAAATGTCTCCATACAGCTGGTGGTGATAATGTGAGATCTGTCAGCCCCACCCCTTCCTCCTCCTCCTCATGCCCTCCTTCACTTAATTGTCCTATGAACCACCAGTACCCCCTAAGCGTTCAAAGGGCCATTTAACGAGTCAGGCTAAAAGATGCCATGCAGTGCTTCAGCTGGTCTGTCTATCGGACAGGAGCTACACCGGAGCAGAAATTCTTTAAGCTCTGTAGGGGTAGGCCCAGAGGTGGTTCACGCCATGGCAGCTTGAGCCAGGAATGGTGGTGTGCGATAATGGCACTAACCTTCTGTTCAACAGGGAAAGTTGATACATGTACCATGCCTGGCACATGTCCTCAATTTGGTGGTGCAGTGCAGATTTTATCTTGACCACACCTGTTTGACAGGTGCATCAAATTTTATTTTTTTTACAGCAAGGCCAGTTCTTGCTTTCATCAAGAGTACCTATATAGGGTTACGGTGTGAAGGCACCACCAACCTCCAAAGACCAATTTTTCCACAACTGTTTGACCAGGGCATCAAATTTCAGTTTTTTTACAGCAAGGCCAATTCTTGTTTTCATCAAGAATATCTCTATAGGTTTACGGTGTGAAGGCACCACCAACACCCAAAGACCAATTTTTCACAAATGTTTGACCAGGGGAAATATAATTAACATTTTTTACAGCAAGGCCAATTCTTGCTCATCAAGAATACCTCTATAGGGTTATGGAGTGAAGGCACCGCCAACACCCAAGGACCAATCTTTCGAGCACCTGTTACTACTATCCAAAGTCTGCAAAAGAGACACCAGACTTTATATTTAAAAAAATGGTTAATCTTGGCCTCAGTGTACTATAATGTGGCTTCTTCACATAAGGCTTGCTCACCGTGGTGCAAAACTTTGTCATTTCCATCCAAAGTCTGCTAAAGAGAAACCAGAATTTATCCAAAAAATCTCTAATCTTGTTCCTAATGCACCAAATTGTGGCCTCAGCATAAATGTCAGATTTGCTGCAGCAGGTTCTATACTTTGTACAGATGCGCCACTTCTTTACAAGCATACTAATGGGACCCCCCCCCCCCCCCCCCCCCCGGCACTATATTTAAAGCAATTTTTCATTTTTATTGTTTCACTTTAAGCATAAGCATCGTTAAAATCACTGCTCCTTTAAAAAGAATATTTTTTAAAAGTTTGTTTGCATTTGTACATGTCCTACAGGGCCGTACCCAGGCCCCCATACCATTTGTATGGCCAGTAACTTGCATGTAAGCCTTCAAAACGAGAACTTTTGAGGGGAGGGGCCAGGACGGAGAGACTGACACAGACTTTACACCAGCGCTGTCCCAGCACAGCATACCGCACCAAACATCCAGTGATTTTGCATAGAAAGCCGTTATAGTATGGTGCACTGACGCACCAGTGCCATGTGAGTACCCCGGTGTGGGGAGCGTTTTCTTTTACTAAAAGAATTTTGACTATATTACACTATATAGTTTCCTTTTCATTTATATGTATGGAGCCACATTGTTTCTAGCTGGAGGAGTGCAGCAGACACTGAGACTGAGCCCAGGGGTGGCTCCAAAGCGTATTTGGACTCAGGGTAGAAGCTGAGTCACACGCTCTGAGGTGAGCACATTAGCTTAAGGGGGTCACAAAGGAGCACCGGAGCATGTTTTGCAGCACTCAGGATATCTTCGGCATGATGTTGGATTGTTGTCACAGCTGAACACCACCTGCACGCATTGTTTTATTATCACTGCTGGACATTATTTGCACGCACTATTTAGAGTGCCAAAGAGAAATTTTTTCATTATTTATTAATTTTTTCATTTTAAAAAAGCAGGATACTTTATATTGAGCACTAAGCACTTTTTATGTCGATTAAGACACTATGTATGGTGTAACAAGCACTATTATGCACTAATTTATGGTGTAACAAGCACTTGTTTTTTCACACCTTGTTTATTTATTCAACATTCATATTATTTGTATTTAATATTATCGCACTAGTAAGCACAGAGTTGGTTATTATTAATTTTGTTTTTGGGGTCACCCAAGCGCAGCGCATAACTTGTTCATTTAGATTTTTCAAGTTCAAGTCCAATAAACTTTATTAGGGTTCGCGGTTGGGGTCACAACTTCTGTGATGTTCGAGAGTTCTGGCGTGAACTGAACCAAGGGGTGTTTGACCCATCTCTATTCTAGAGTAGGAGGTTTCAGTTTTAGTGACCAGTCCATGCTGTCTGCCAACGGGGTCCAGCCTGCTTCCTTGCTGCTAGCCGATGGTGTCAAGTCCGCTTCCAGGCTGCCTGCCGATGGTGTCCAGTCCAGTTCCATGCTGCCTGCTGATGGGGTCCAGTCCACCTCCATGATGCCTGCCAATGGGGTCCAGTCTGCTTCCATGCTGTCTGCAGATTGGGTCCATTCTGTTTTAATGCCTGTTGATGGGGTCCAGTCTGTCTCAATACCTGCTAATGGGGTTCAGTCTGCCTCAATGCCTGCTGATGGAGTCCAGTCTGCATCCATGCTGTCTGTCGATTGGGTCCAGTCAGCCTCAATGCCTGCTGATGGGGTTTTAGATTTTTCTGTATTTCACGTTATTCAGCTAGAGATTAGTGCAGTGGGTGCTATTTTGTAATTAATGAGATGGTTAATGTTTATATGTTGTAACTATTTCTGGTCTTGTTACTATTTAGGTGACATGCAGTGGAGGATTAAGGTGGTCATGGGCCCCTAGGCTACTTTTTGTGTGGCCCCCTCCTAAGCATGCTTTACCAGAAAATAAATTATTTAGTGCCATGTGCAAAAGGGTAGACCTATATTACACGCCTCAAGTGCAACTCTCAGGTCTACAGCCCAAACACATTCAGACATGAGCCTACTGTAAACAGCAATGACACAGAAAAAAAGCATTCAAAATACACCTGCAAGCTGGTAACAGATTTTACCTTTCTAAACCAACAGTTAGGCCAAAAACGTCTGCAGCAGCTCCTGTTTAACTGAGGCAAAGTCACAACTGATAACGATATATTTATGTAGCCTCGCTACAATACCGCCATTTTTGGTTCTTGATCATAATTCCACCCATCTGATCTGGGTAGGTTAAAATTCTCCTCTCTTCTTCTCATCTAGGCAGTTTTTTCTCTCCATTTAATTTCTTCTCTCCACACTCTAGCTTGTCCTACGCCTCTATTTGAACCTAATTGCAGCATGCTCATAATGCCTGTTTTAACTATGGTCCTGTTTCAAAAAATTACGTTGCACTTTTCTATTTATTAGAATATTAATCCCCCTATATAATTACCCCTGATGAAAGGACTTTGAGCCTGAAACGTGTTGGGTACCGATAGAACGTACCCCGGATGTTGGACACCGGAAAGTTACTACCGGACATTGGAGCGATACCACTCTGTATATCTATCAACATATTTTCAGTACTAGACATTGTTATATATGTAATTGTCTTTTGTCAGTGTTTGTTTTATTGATCATCACTTGTAGATGTTTTTTTAAGCATAGTTTTTCTGTCTTTATGTAATAAATTATAACTAATTTTTAACGAAATCTCTAGTGCCTTTGCCAATTTAAATTCCCATATTTTTTTTTTTGGGGGGGGGGGGGGGTACAAATACTTTTTCTCCTGGTGCCAGAATCCTCAGCATACCTTCAGGAGTCTAGTGGAGTCCATACCATGACAAGTTATGCTATGTGGTCATTATGTTATGGGTAATTGAGATATATCTATATAGATATCTATCTATATAGATATATATATATCAAAAATCCCTTAGGAAGGAATGGGTAAGATTCATGGGAATTTTCAGGAAAATAGAAGTCATATACTGTATCTATAATTTTTTGGTAAGATTTGTTTAGTAATAAAAAAAATCAATTTTATTACATTGATGTGTAAATTTTTTCTATAGCCACAGCAAGTAAATCTAAAACCTAATGTTGATATGATAATTAAAAATATGACAAATGCAAAAAAATGATTCTTAATTAAAGATGTTATTTAACAGATCCAATTCATTAGGCATACACCTTTAAAGAAAATTAGACACGATAAGTAACTGCTATACAAGTAATTACATGGCTAATAAACTTCAGCAGTCTGCTATAAGGGAGCCTAATGATGCCACAGGCTTCATCAATGCCATCACATGTAGGAAACAGCTATTAACCTGGCTGGCCTGCCACGTGGCTTCAGAGTGCAGATGCAGTAAGTTCAGTGCCATTTCCTGTGCTAAAACACTAGGGCTGTGAAATTCACATGTAATGTAACTATCTATCTACTGGAGACAATAAATACGAGACCTTGTGTTCACTGTCGCATTAGGAATGTAAAGTGCCATATACCTCATTAAGAAATGGCAATCAGAGATTTTAATTACAGAATTCAATAAACCAGTAATTGTACCCTAAATGGTCCAAATTTATCAAGATGGGGCTTTTTTACATGGTCTGTATTTCAATTCAGATAATCTTCTTTTTATATGTATTCTTTTGTTAAAGGGCTAGTTGGTAAGGCATACAAAATGGTTTTATGAGCATATGGCAGATTTCTAGTTATTAAACACTAAATGGGCAGCAATAGAGTGCACCGCAGAAGGGTCCTGTGCATCTTTGGCTCTGTTTCAGATCCAAATTCAGGCAAAAATGTGGACCTGATTTGCCTCTGAAACAGAGAACGGGGCCTGCTGCGAGCCGCTTCGCAAACAGTCTGAATCCAGCCTTAAATTTCTATCAGGTTTTTATTTCTGTCAGGTTTTATTTTTTTTACTTCAGCCTGGAGTTGGCCTTCAAGGCTGGGAGTTGGCCTTCAATGATTCAGTATTTCAGTATGTAACAGATCTCCTTTACCAACTTGAGATTTTATAAGACAGGCACACCCAGTTTAGAGCGCATCTGAAGAAGTAGATTGATACCCTATTCTGTTCAATATAGTAGGCTGAGTTAAAAATAAAAAGGCCTGTGAGAATCACGGAAAGACAGAGCAGGGGGGACAGTACACAAAGAATTGTTGGGATATGGGTGGAGATACTTTACCATTCAGACATAATTAAAAGCAGTGACACATGCTGGGCGTTATATAGCTACCTCCTCTTTAATTAGTCCTGTGATCACAGAATCTGGCAAAGGGAAGTTGGATAGCATTGATTTCCCTACAAGCTCTGAGATGACATGTGACTAAATGTCAACAGCTGATAGTGTCAGCTGTGCAAAGGAGTTCCACAGTTCACTAGGTCCTTTAGGAACAATCACCTTTTACTATGCCCACCAATTAATGTGGCAACATAGCACAGTTTGCATTGATTAAGCACTGAGAACCTGGCATTTAGCAGTGGAATGATGGCAACGGGCCGTAATATGGACTTGGAGAAAAGTTAAGGCCCGTGTAAAACTCAGGCCTAGAAAGGAAAGGGCTCCACAGGGTGCTTTAAGACTAATGCCCCATACACACGGTCGGACATTGATCGGACATTGATCGGACATTCCGACAACAAAATCCATGGATTTTTTCCGACGGATGTTGGCTCAAACTTGTCTTGCATACACACGGTCACACAAAGTTGTCGGAAAATCCGATCCTTCTGAACATGGTGACGTAAAACACGTACGTCGGGTCTATAAACGGGGCAGTAGCCAATAGCTTTCATCTCTTAATTTATTCTGAGCATGCGTGGCACTTTGTGCGTCGGATTTGTGTACACACGATCGGAATTTCCGACCACGGATTTTGTTGTCGGAAAATTTTATAGCCTGCTCTCAAACTTTGTGTGTCGGAAATTCCGATGGAAAATGTGTGATGGAGCCCACACATGGTCGGATTTTCCAACAACAAGGTCCTATCACACATTTTCTTCTGTACTGTCACTATCTATATTAGTATCTGCATAGTTTCGGCACAGGCAGCATTGAGGAACTAGGGCCTGGCCTAAAGAGAATATACACTAATCATCATCATGTTTTTTTGCTTTGGGGCATCTGGCATCATAATTGACATGGACCTAAATCATTGGACAACATAGGACTTTTTGGAGGTTTTATTTTATTTAGAGGACTTGTCAGGAACTGTGAACTGTGAACTATGTTTATGTATTCAGATGGGGAGGGTGTGTTCGCGTGCACCCTTATTATTAAAGGTGGCTTTCAGATTCCAATAAGCCCCGTGCCTGCAGACCCCAACAACCACTGAGCCAGGATTGTCGGGAAGAGGCCCTTATCCTTATCAACACTGGGGCAACACCCTGGCAATTCTTCGCCAGGGTACTCCGCCCAGCAGCCCCCCCCCCCATGTTGAAGACATGTGGCCTGGTATGGTTCAGACCCCCTCCTTTTCCTGACCAGCAAGGCTGCATGCTCAGATAAATGTTTGGTATAGATTTTTTGGGAGGGGCCTCACACTTTTTTACATGGGGAGCTTTCTTAAAATACATACCAGAATTTGGAGGAACCTTATGTTATTATTTTTGTATGTGGGGGTCAGCTTTGAGCTGTTATTGCTGGAGAGATACTCTGAATGTACATCAAGTCTCTGTAAAGAGAATTTGTGTCTACGATTGGACGATATGCCTGTGATTTTAACTCTTTTCTGAGTATTTTAAAAATATATTTTTTATATTTTATGGTGTCAGAGGGTGTTGCATTAGGTTGGTGCACTTTATTTTATTTCTTTTGTTAAAAAAAAATCCCAGAGTGTCACCTTAGACCAGATCGCTCTTTGTAGTATTGTAAAAAAAGACTGTTGTTTGTATTAGGGTTATGGTATAGTTGTGTGCATAAATACTAACAATAGTTTCATAATATAAAATATTATGAGGGCAGGGCCATCTCTAATGTGGGCCAATAGTGGCAGCTACTCCGGGCCCTGTCATTGTTGTGGGGCCCAAAGCAGCTGCCCTTTGAGCCAGCACTGATAAATCAAGTGGATTTGGTTATCGTTACCTTATAAGTTTTCTCCTGCTGATAAAAATGTTGTATCTGGCTTGGGACCTGCAAGGGTTAAGTGTCCCTGCAAACAGTGTCCCCTTTACTGGGGGACAGTGATTGTCAGCCGTGGGGTTCCCAAACCCAAAATGTCCCCCTTCCTCTCCCTCCCCTCCCTTCTTGCATTTCCTAGACATTGCTCCATAGCATAATGGAGGAAAAGCAGTGCTTGTGAAGTCTACTGGCAACCAGGATTGACTGCCGTTACAGTCAGAGTGAGCCCTGAGTACAGTAAATAAGCAGGTGCAGCCCATCCTCCCCCTAGTGCTGACAGCTCACCACTTCCCAAAAACCCCTTCATTGAGTGCTGATCAACTCCGCTGTTTACACAACACCTCCACCCCCTCGCCAACTCTCCACCCTAAGCAAATAGTCCTCCTCCCGCCTCTCCACCCTCAACAATAACCTCCCTTCCCACCTCTCCACCCTCAAAAAAAAAACCCTCCCTGCCTCTCTACCCTCAACAATAACACCCCTCCTTCCTCAACAATAACCCCTTCACCGGCTCTCCACCCTAAACAATAATCCCCCTTCCTAACCCCCCTACCTGCTTCTCCACCCCCAACAACAACACCCCCTGTCCACCTCTCCACCTCAACAATAACTCCCCTCCCCACCTCTCTACCCTCAACAATAACCTTCTCCCTGCCTCTTCTTCCTCAAAAATAATCCGCCTCTCCACCCTCAAAAATAGCCCCTCTCCCTGCCTCTCCACCCTCAACAATAACCCCCATCCCAATATGTGACATGAACTCTTGTGGTAGGTAAACCTAGTTAATCACTCCAAATAAATAACCATCAAAATAAATACAAATAGAAAGTGACTTCAGTGCATAAACCAATTGGATGTTACTGGGTGTAACCTCAAGGCTAAAAGCAATCACTCTGTGATGCGCCTAATCATCCCGGGATCACCACACTCTTCACACTGTGTTAAATCAACAGCAATAAAAAAACAGGTGCATAAACATAAACATGTAGTAAAAGCGATCCTAGTGCAAAAATAATAACTTGTGTCTCAAGGCTGGACACCTAACACACAAATCTAAACAACAATATAATGGTGCATGTCCATTGATACAAGTCCTTATATAAAAAGTCCTTTTTTTGGGGGGTAGTGCACAATATCCCTACACCCTTAGTGGTGATTATTCATAATATAGGTAAAGGAAAAACAACAGGAAAGGCGCCTCTTAGTAAACTGTATATTTAATGTTATATAAGCATTAAAAACACTCACATTAAAAACTTAGATAGTCCGGCATGGGGAGTTCAGTATAGTCATACAGGATTGCGTCCTCCTATGTCCGCAGTCTTATTCCTCTATTGCTGACGGCTGGTCCGTGTGGTGGAAGCTTCCGGTATCAGTGTTAATCCAGAACGAGGCTTGGGCACCGCCGAGTAGTCAATTGGGAGGCTGGGACGCTGGAACGCACATCCAAAGTATGTGCTGTACTGCCGTAAGGCGACGCGTTTCAGAGCATGCGCACTCGAGCGCGCTCCTTTCTCAAGCTTTCTCAAGAGCTTGAGAAAGGAGCGCGCTCGAGTGCGCATGCTCTGAAACGCGTCGCCTTACGGCAGTACAGCACATACTTTGGATGTGCGTTCCAGCGTCCCAGCCTCCCAATTGACTACTCGGCGGTGCCCAAGCCTCGTTCTGGATTAACACTGATACCGGAAGCTTCCACCACACGGACCAGCCGTCAGCAATAGAGGAATAAGACTGCGGACATAGGAGGACGCAATCCTGTATGACTATACTGAACTCCCCATGCCGGACTATCTAAGTTTTTAATGTGAGTGTTTTTAATGCTTATATAACATTAAATATACAGTTTACTAAGAGGCGCCTTTCCTGTTGTTTTTCCTTTGCATATTTGGAGCGGCTTCACCTCCCATCAAAAGGCTGCCCTATCTATAGACTGTTTGCATCCCACAAAGAGCGCAATGCTCAAAAGGACATTTTTATAACAACATTTGTATAACATAAACCATGTAATCTGCGCTATTTGTTTGTTTATTCATAATATAGGTGACAATCTTTTTTTTTTTTTCCACTTCAGTGAACCTTTTCCAAGGGACTTTTTTCAACTTTACAGTTCAAATTCGTCCTTACTCGTTTTCACATCATTGTGGCATTTTTATAATTCTCTACTTTTTTTTTTCTTTTTTTATATCCCTATTAAATATTAATAAATCTATTACATCGTATTACATTAAACAGGATCTCGCTTCGGCTGACACCAGTCCTTAATACAAATACCAAAGACATAGTTACCCCCGATATACCCAACCCCTGATCTCCCCCCAAAATGTTTTGATTTCCGGGCAGTGTCACCAAATATGCGCCATTGTTCCAATTTCTTTGCACCCCCGCCAACAATGTTTCGATGTTTCACTCTGGAACTTATGTGCTCTATGAGGGGTTATATACCATCTCGCCAGGCACTTGTTGTTTAACTCTCTCGTCCTATAATTAACCGATGTGGCATATGCCTGCCTCAGTAACTCCCCTAACTCAGGTTCTTTAAGCTGTATACCCAATTCCATCTCCCACTTCTTAATATATGGCGGTATCTTCAATTATGGCAATCCCTTCAATTCTATTAACACCCTGTAAATCTTGGAAATCCCCCTCCTCCCTATTTTGTCGACACACAATTTCTCCAAGGGACGTAGGTTTTTATCTGATCTGACGGGTTGTGGAAGGGTTTCAATAAAGTGGTTTAATTGGCTATATCGCCATCGATCTATCACCATAAGTTCATCTTTATTTTTTAAATGCTGATATGTGCAAATTTTACCCTGTTCCATCACGTCTTTTAATTGGGCTTCCTCTTGTAGAATCAATTTCCCAAACAATTCCTCAATCCCCGGTGTGAAGTATTCTGTATCCTTCAATGGGATTAAGGGTGAGTTGAACTCCCATTTCTCCCTTTTGTGCAGATTATCCCAAACTTTTAGTGCATGTCTAGTGATGTCGTGTGTGTCCGTGCTAATTTTTTCTATATTGTGGTGGGATCCATATTATCTTTCCCAATATAACTTTTGAAATCATGCTATCCATTTTAACCCAGCGTTTTTCCTTATTATTTTTTTGCCCATTCTATTGTTCGTGATAATACAATTGCTTCATACAGTACCTGACCGCAAGATTGTGTTTCCAGCGCGATACCATCGCGCTGGTTCTCGGCGACAGGGTGCTGTGCATGTCATGCTGGCTCGCTCATCGGGAAAGGAAAACTTTTTTTCCTTTCGCGATGACTGACAGGCAGTGCTGACAGCTGTCTGGTATGAATCCTGAGGGGGAACGCCGTGCCAAATTTTAAATAAAAAAATTGCGTGAGTTCCCCCCCAGGGGCATACTAGGCCCTTAGGTCTGGTATGGATTGTAAGGGGAACCCCCTACACCGAAAAATCGGCGTGGGGTCCCCCCCAAAATCCATACCAGACCCTTATCCGAACACGCAGCCCGGCCGGCCAGGAAAGCCCTGCGGCCCCCTCCACCCCAAAGCACCTTGTCCCCATGTTGATGAGGACAAGGGCCTCTTCCCGACAACCCTGGCCGTTGGTTGTCGGGGTCTGCGGGCGGGGGGCTTATCGGAATCCGGGAGCCCCCTTTAATAAGGGGGCCCCCAGATCCCGGCCCCCCCACCCTATGTGAATGAGTATGGGGTACATGGTACCCCTACCCATTCACCTAGGGAAAAAAGTGTCAATAGTGCGAGCTGCGGAGCCATTTATATAGGCGGACCTCGCTCCCTTGTGACGCATGCACAGGGACTCTGGCGTCATAAGGGGACGTGACCCCAGAGTCCGTGCGCATGCTGGGACCGTGACGTCACAAGGGGGCGGGGTCACCGCCTATATAAATGGCTCCGCAGTTCGCACACAGCATTCCAGCCGGAGAGAGCGTCCTGTCAACATCGGAAGAAGAGAAGAAGCGACGAGACAGCGGCGAGGCTGCGGCTAGACAGCGGCGACAAGACAGCGGCAGCAGACCGGGCCCCCGCTGGCAAAAGAGCTGGAAGAAGATAGCGGAGGGCCCCGGGAGAAGAAGCGACGAGACAGCGGCGACAAGACAGCGGCGACAAGACAGCGACAGCAGACCGGGCCCCCTGCTGGCAAAAGAGCTGGAAGAAGATAGCGGAGGGGCCTGGGAGAAGAGGCCGAACACCGGGAGAAGTCAGAAGGAGACCTCTGAAGTCGGAAGAAGACCCCGGAGCTGCCTAATAAATTACTCTTAAAATCTGTGTACTGGGTTTTTTTTTTTATTGACACTTTTTTCCCTAGGTGAATGGGTAGGGGTACCATGTACCCCATACTCATTCACATAGGGTGGGGGGCCGGGATCTGGGTGTCTCCTTATTAAAGGGGTCTCCCGGATTCCGATAAGCCCCCCACCCGCAGACCCCGACAACCAACGGCTAGGGTTGTCGGGAAGAGGCCCTTGTCCTCATCAACATGGGGACAAGGTGCTTGCGGGTGGGGGGCTGCAGGGCGCCCCCCTCCCCCAAGGCACCCACCCCCCCATGTTGAGGGCATGCGGCCTGGTACGGCTCAGGAGAGGGGGGGCCACTTGCTCGTCCCCACCCCCTTCTTTCCTGGCCGGCCGAGCTGCGTGCTCGGATAAGGGTCTGGTATGGATTTTGGGGGGGACCCCCACGCCGATTTTTCGGCGTGGGGGGTTCCCCTTACAATCCATACCAGACCTAAGGGCCTGGTATGCCCCTGGGGGGGAACCCACGCCAGTTTTTTATTTAAAATTTGGCGTGGTGTTCCCCCTCAGGATTCATACCAGACAGCTGTCAGCACTGCCTGTCACTCATCGCGAAAGGAAAAAAAGTTTTCCTTTCCCGATGAGTGAGCCATCTCGGCGCTGGCTCCCGCGACGGGGCTCGCAGGTGTCAAATCTCGCCGAGAAATGCGGCGAGATTGACACAATATCGCGGTCACCTACTTTAATAACTTATAATGTCCAGAGCCCCCCACCCCCCCTTCTCCTTATCTTTTTTCAATTGTGCAAAACTTATACGTGGTTTTTCCCTCTCCAAATAAACTTTAAAAATAGTGTATGCAATGTTTTCAGATAGTGGGAGTGGAATTGGAAGCATTTGCATCTTATACATAATTTTGGGTAGTATTGCCATCTTGAGTATATTAATTCTACCTCCCCACGATAACTGTCTTCTTGTAATTCTATTCAGCTCCTCTTTGATCTCATTGAGAA
This sequence comes from Aquarana catesbeiana, assembly GCF_042186555.1. Classification (NCBI taxonomy): domain Eukaryota; kingdom Metazoa; phylum Chordata; class Amphibia; order Anura; family Ranidae; genus Aquarana; species Aquarana catesbeiana. The sequence goes on from NC_133328.1 coordinate 228,353,719, forward strand.
GGGGGATAAAATTAGACTGATATAATATCTCTCTTGATATAGTTATCTTAACTCCTAGGTACTTAAGTTCTTTTCTCCCCCACACAAAAGTTTTTTTGATAAGAGGATTCCCCTGTTGTACCTTTATTCATCTCTAGAGTTTCTGATTTAGCCGGGTTTATCTTAAAGTTAGATAGTTCTCCATAGTCTTTTAATGTGGAGACCAGGTTTGGAAGGGTAATACTAGGGCAAGTTATATAGAATAAAATGTCGTCAGCAAAGGCCGCCAATTTATGGACCTCTTCCCCAACTTCTACTCCCCTGATATCCGGGTTCTGTCTTATCTTCGTTAAAAGGGGTTCTAGCGCTAGCACAAACAGTAAAGGGGATAGTGGACACCCCTGTCTTGTGCAGTTAAACATTTCAAACGGCTCCCAAAGTTTTCCATTTACCTTAACCCTCGCAGTAGGTCTTACATATAATGCCTTTACCTAACTGGACATATTCTCTTCTAACGTGCTCTGCATGAAGTCCCAGTCCACCCTGTCAAATGCTTTTTCACCATCTTTGTCCCTCCCTTCTCTTTCTGGCATAAACCCAACTTGATCTGGGTGTACCATCTCGTTCATTACGTTTTTCATTCTCCCAGCTAGTACTTTTGCGAATAACTTCGTATCTGTATTTAGGAGCGATATAGGTCTATAACTCGAGCAGAGTGTGCTATCTTTACCTTCTTTAGGGATAATAGTGATATTGGCCTTCAACGCCTCCCTCCTCATTTCCCATTTAACCCCAATCCCATTCATGTATGAACACAATTTATGGATTAATAAGTCTTGGAATTTTTTATAGTATAACAATGTCAGGCCATTGGAGCCAGGACTTTTACTGGTCGGTGTTTCTTTGATCGCTTTTTTTACCTGTTCCTCTGTTATGGGGGCCTCTAGATCCCTACTTTTGTTTTCTGCTATTTTAGTTAATCTTATGTCTTTTAGGTAGGCTTTTATTTCCCCCCCTTTTTTTTTCGTCCTCTTCTATTGTATTCTTCTTGTTGATTGAATATAGCTCCCCATAGTAGTCTTGAAAGATCTTGGCTATTTCTCTGGTTTTATGTCCCATTTCCCCTGTCTTTGTCTTTATTTTCTCGATATAGTTAGTTGTTTTCTTTTTTTCAATAACTTTGCCAGATATTTCCCAGGTTTGTTCCCTCCCAAGTACCTTTCTTTCTTAATGAAGTTGTAGACCGCTCGTGCCTCTTGTTCTAATAGGTCCCTCATGGCCTCTCTTTTATGATAAAGATTTATAAGCACCTCCGCCTCCCCAGTTAACTTATGCTGTTGTTTGAGATCGTGTATTTCTTCTGTTAAAGCTATTTTATCTTGCTTAGATTTTTTCTTTTTTTCCGACCCAGCTTTAATAAAGATGCCCCTAATATAGGCTTTATGGGCCTCCCAGACAATGGACTCTGATATCTCCTCAGATTCATTCATCTTCAAATACAGTTCAAATTCTTCCCTTAATTGGATTTTCTATTTTTTTATCATGCAATAAATCTTCATTTAACTTCCATATATTACTCTTTGCTAGAGGCTCGCCGATATTCAGTTGTAAACTCACAGGAGCATGGTCTGAGAAGGTCATAATTCCAATATTTGTGCTAGTTACTGCCTTTAACCACCTATGCTCGATTAGGAAGAAGTCTAATCTAGAATACATCCCATGCATGGGGGGAGTGGAATGTGTAGTCCCTTGTGTTTATGTGCTGCGACCTCCATACGTCTACCAGTTGACATTGCTGCAGTTTCTGTTTTACTTTATTCCTCCATACCCTTCCTGTCTCCCATGCATGCGACGTACTGTCCTTTCCTGGTTCCATGCATAAATTAAAATCACCGGCCATTATGGCCCCCCCTTTCTTAAATTCCATAAAATCCGCTAAGATCCCCAGAAGGTTTCTATTTGGATTTTTGTTTGGGCCATATATGTTTGCCAGTGAGCATTCAGTTCCATTCAGTTTCCCTCTCAAAAATAAATAACGCCCTTCCGGGTCAGTCTTTCTCTCTTCTAAATCGAACCTTACTCCCCAGGCAAACCCTATGGCAACTCCTTTAGCGTGGCTTACAGGAGAATCTCCATAGAACCATACTGGGAAATCTTTTGGGTACATTTTTTGATTTTTACCCTGAAAAAAAAATGTGTCTCCTGCAACAGTATTACCTTTGCTTTAAGATGTTTTAGTTCGCCCATTATGTTGGCGCATTTTCTGTGAGAATTTAGGCCGCGTACGTTATATGAGATTATATTTAAACTAGACATTATTTCTCAATTCCCGGTCTACTCTGCACTAGGCCCTCCATAAGGGTAGGGGTCTGTGTAGTTTATCGTTTTTTTCCCCGGTAGGTATCCTCTCTTATCTTCGTCCCTTGCCCCCCTCCCACCTTCCTCCCCATCCCCCACACATTCCCCCCTCCCCTCCCCCTCCCAGATGGGGGTGAAAGGCCTCCTCATGGCGGTGCAAACCGTGGACCCCTCATCCTCTCGAGTCTCACTGTTAACTCCCTATAGATTGTCACCTATAAGAGCCATCAATATAGGTGACAATCTTGCTCCCACATCACCTCTGTGCTCTCTAGCCTCTCACCTCAGGTAAGTATTAAAGGAGAAGTCCAGCCTGAGCTTTTTAAGCTGGGCTTCTCCTATGGGTCACAGGAGTGCAATTCGTTTTGCACTCCTGTGACCCGTTTTCAGCGGAGAGCGGTCTGAAATCCTCTCCCTGCTGACGTCACTACCATTAGTCGAGGCAGCGTGTCATCCCGGCTTCCCAAGTCTGGATCCGCCAGCTGCCTTGATTGATGGCAGTCTCAGCATCTCAGCGAGATGCTGAGACAGCCTCTCCCCACCCCTCCACAGCTCAGCGCTCCAGTGAGCGTGGAGGAGCAGAAAGGAGAGACGCTGACTGACAGTCAGTGGCTTTACTCTTGGGGAGGAGTGAGGACTGAGCCATCGGTGGTGTTCGGTGGCTCGGTCCTCAGTGCAGAGACAACGGTCTGATGTTCCATCCACCGAGGTAAGTATGAATAAAACCCACCCCCCCCATACTTCTTCTTTAAATCAGCATAGCCTATGTGAGTGCAGCTCATTGGAAACAACCATAGAGGACCCCAAGAGGTGACAACACGTCAGTACACCTTCAAAGGAACTATTGGATATGCTGATTTAATACTTACCTGAGGTGAGAGGCTAGAGAGCATGGAGGTAATGTGGGAGCAAGATTGTCACCTATATTATGAACATAGGTGTGCGCAGCCTATTGCATTGGGGTGTGCACTTCAAATGTAATAAAACATGGACAGTGTTAGTAGAGCAGGGGACTTGTCAGTAGGGCAGAGGTTGGTTTCAGTAGGGCAGTGGATGGTGTCAGTAGGTTTTTATGTTTATTTTTTTTTTTACAATCCTTTTTAGGAGCCCTGTTTAGGGGCTTTGGTGAACTATCAGCAGGGGCAATCTGTGCCACACGGGGTGATTAGGGTGTGCCCACGCCTATGAATATGAATAATCACCACTAAGGGTGTAGGGATATTGTGCACTCCCCCCAAAAAAAGGACTTTTTATATAAGGACTTGTATCAATGGACATGTACAATTATATTGTTGTTTAGATTTGTGTGTTAGGTGTCCAGCCTTGAGACACAAGTTATTATTTATGCACTAGGATCTTTTATTACATGTTTTGGATCATTATTTATATTGCATGTTTATACACCTATTTTTTATTGCTGGTGATTTAACACAGTGTGAAGAGTGTGGCGATTGCTGGATGATTAGGAGCATCACAGAGTGATTGCTTTTAGCCTTGAGGTTACACCCAGTAACGTCTAATTGGTTTATGCACTGAAGTCACTTTATATTTATATTTATTTTGATGGTTATTTATTAGGAGTGATTAACTAGGTTTACCTATCACAAGAGTTCATGTCACATATTGGTTAGGTTGAGTTAACTGTCAGCACCTCACTACTCTCTAACAATTTATTTATGAATAGTCAAGGATAAGCCATTTAAAGCGGGAGTCCCACGAAAATTTTTTTTTTAAAAGTCAGCAGCTGCAAATACTGCAGCTGCTGACTTTTAAAATAAGGACACTCATGTGTCCCGGGGTCCAGCGATGTCGGCACCCAAGACCGAACCGTCCCTCTGCCCTCGAGTGCTGCCACCGCCATTCTCAGTGAGGGAATCAGGAAGTGAAGCGTTGCGGCTTCACTTCCCGGTTCCCTACTGCGCATGCGCGAGTCGCGCTGCGTGTTCTCAATGGTCCCCGCTATCTCCTGGGACCTGTGTGTTTCCCAGGAGACAGCGGAGGAGTGCGGGAGGGGGCGTGACTCCCGCAGTAGTCTATTCCCGGAAGTGGGTGCAGATACCTGTATTATACAGGTATCAGCATCCCCCTCCCCCCTGAAAGGTGCCAACTGTGGCACTGGAGGGGGGGAGGAATCCGATGAGCGGAAGTTCCACTTTTGGGTGGAACCCCGCTTTTAGTGCAGGCGGCAGGCTTGCTATACATTTTTTACCCCGCACACAGAGTGGTAGCGCGAGAGTAACACATAACAAATAACCCCCCTCCTGCCTCTCCACCCTCAACAATAACCCACCTACCTGCCTTTCCACCCTTAGCAACAACCCACCTCTAAACCCTCAACAATAACCACTCTCCCTGCCTCTCAACTCCCAACAATAAGCCCCTTGCCCTCTCCACCTTCAACAATAACCCTCCTCCCTGTCTCTCCACCTCCAACAATACCCCCTCCCTGCCTCTCCACCCCCAACAATAACACTCCTCCCTGCCTCTCCACCTCCAACAATAACCCATCTTCCTGCCTCTCCACCCTCAACAATAACCCCCCTCCCTGCCTCTTCACCCTAAACAACCCCCCCTCTCCACCCCCAACAATAACACCCACTCCCTGCGCTCCACCTCCAACAATAACCCCTCTTCCTGCCTCTCCACCCTCAACAATAACCCCCCCCTGCCTCTTCACCCTAAACAACCCCCCCTCTCCACCCCCAACAATAACACTCACTCCCTGCCTCTCCACCTCCAACAATAACCCCTCTTCCTGCCTCTCCACCCTCAACAATAACCCCCCTCCCTGCCTCTTCACCCTCAACAACCCCCCCTCCACCATCAACAATAACCCCCCCCGCCTCTCCACACTCCACACACACTTAGGGGAGGCCCAAGGAAATATTAAAGACGGCCCTGTATGATGGTCATTAGTATTGCTAATACAACTAATATGCATTTATAACATTTATAATACAACAACATCTGTCTTATGTCTTTTTACAGTTTTGAACATGCAGTTTTTTACAGTTTAGTATTACTGCCCTGTTTCCCCGAAAATAAGACCTAGCTTGATTGTCAGTGATGGCTGCAATATAAGCCCTACCCCCCAAATAAGCCCTACCCTGTTTCCCCCGAAAATAAGCCCTACCCTGAAAATAAGACCTACAAGGACTTTAACTAGGGCTTATTTGGGGGAGTAGGGCTTATATTGCAGCCATCACCGACAATCAAGCTAGGTCTTATTTTTGGGGAAACAGGGTATTAGACCACCTCTTTCAGCACTTCCTTGTTGTAGGAAGGGGGGGGGGGGGCATAGAATTTATTCTCAAGCCCTGAGATGCTCAGAAAGTGTATTTCCATTTTTGCTGTCAAATTTATTTGTTATGTGTTCCCTTTCTCACAGCATGTCTATATTTTTTCTTTTTAAACATGGCTTACCTTTAAGATGTTTCTCAGAAGTTGTCGTGGCTGACTGCAAGGTTTTTTGAACAATGTTAGAGTGAGCCCGTCCCAAGTCTGTCCTCATTAACTTACAATGCAAGAAGCCCAGCTTCTACACCTTGAACCTGTTATAACAGACAGTGTTCAAATCGAGTTAAATTGCTATTAAAGACCTGCTCCACAGTACAAACAGGGTTAATTATGGCAAACCCAACTGCCCAGCTCATGAACAATGAGAACTACCTAGGAGTTACCTAGCTGGAGGGTCCAGAACTGAGCATCTAAAAAAAGATAAGCTGCAATTTTTAAATATTTGTTTTTAAAGTTATGCTGTGTGAATGGCATGTAACGGATATAAGGTAGGTGTTATCCAAATTTATTGAAAAGTGGAAATATACTTTAAGGTTAAATAAGTTAATTCAATAAAATGATGCCCCCTCTCCCCTGACTTATGTCCATAGCTCTGGTCCCTAGTAAAGTACTGACTTTGCTAATAGCTCACATGCTACTGTACCTCTCCCCAATATAGACACATTTTGTGTTAAAGTGTTACTAAACCCAGGACCCTGAGTTCACTATATCTGGTCTCCCACAGTACACAGAACACGAAAATGCAATTATTTTAGTAAATATAAACGGCTAAATAACTTTTCTCATCAGCAGTATATAGCAGTCTTGTTACTTCTATCAGTGTCTGGTTAAAGCTTGCAGGAGGAGTTTTTATTCGACTCTGACTGTTCTGTAAGGATGCAGGACCTCTGATCTGGACAGTGCTGATTGGCCCTGTGCTGATGACATGCACCCTCACCAGAAAAAAAAAAATTCTAGCAATACACACCAAAATGAGCATGCGTAGAGTGCCCACACAGGCTCTGTACTATCAGCAAATGGATTGGGGACAATAAAATAAGGGGAGCATCAAAGAAGACAGGATCAACCTTTTTACACAATGCGGAGGATTAACCCCTTAAGTTCCACAATGGGTATAACAAACATGTTTTACTGCATATACAGACTGATTTTACTGTTGTGGGTTTAGTTACAATTTAAAATCAATGACACTAAGGAAGTAACCAAGGGGCTCCATCATAATTTTGCTATGGGACCCCATGATCTGTAGTTACGTCCCCAGAATTAACATTTCTAGATGTTTCCTTTCAAATAGATATTTTTCTCCTTTTAGTTCAGATATAAGCATTAAAACACTTTGATATTACGCACATTAAAGTGACTCACTGATATCTCAAGACTGATATCTTGTACATATATATCTTAAAATAATTACAGAGAAAAAGCTTGCAGAATGCAAAAATAGCCAATGGTTTTGTGAAATAAACCGAATTTGGAAATTGAGGAGTCTACCAGGGAAATAGAACGCAATAAAAAGAAATATGTAAAGTGTCTCATAAAGCCATAGGTGAAAGGAAACTAGTGAAGGCTCCGGTGTGGTTTGTTTAAGAGCGCAGGAGGAAGGCGCAGGAGAGAAATGTGGCTGGAAGACAAGTGATGCAAAGGAAAGCCAGTCACCACGACGAGAATAAACAGAACAGGGGAGAGGCTGATAAGTGCAAGAAAAAAAAAAGAAAAAAAAGAAAGAAAAGAACAACACATGAACACATTAAGTTAGGCAATTGGCACAGAAGCCATCCAGAGAACACTTTGCATTATCTTAGTGACTATAAAGTGTTCTCTGATTGGACCAGGTAAAAAGACAAGGCATGTAATGATGTCACAATCATCTTCCTGTGTTTACCATACAACAGGTCAGCCTCTCAGCATGAGTGCTGGAAGTTAGTGTAGATCACTGTAGTAGTGGTGCTTATTACAGTGATTTCCAGCTTTGATGAGGATCCCACGGGTATGGCAAATACATACTTACATTGTTCCAAGCTGGGCCAATACAACTATGTAAAAATTGCTATACCTGAGTTTCAGCTTTAATTACTGGAGAAATATTGAAAGAGGAACAGGCAACAAACAGTTAAGAGATGAGTGAAGGAGCAGTTGTAACCCTTAGCCTAGAGCAGTGGTTCTCAACCACTAATGCCGTGAACGCTTGATAAAATTTCCCAAGTTGTGGGGAACCCTAACAGTAAAATTATTTTTGTTGCTCCTTCATTGCTGTAATTTTGCTACTGTTGCAAGAACCAGCATGCTCCACTAGACACTGTCTAAATTGGCCCTAGTATATGCTTGTGAGTAATGCCGCGTACACACAAGCGGACTTTACGGCAGACTTTGCCCGGCGGACGGGATTTGGTCGGACAATTCGATCATGTGTGGGCTCCAGCGGACTTTGTTTTCTCAAAAGTTGGACGGACTTAGATTTGAAACATGTTTTAAATTAATCCGTTGAAATCGAGTCCGGTCAAAAAGTCCGCCGTCTGTATGCTAGTTCGACAGACAAAAAGTCACGCTAGGGCAGCTATTGGCTACTGGCTATGAACTGCCTTGTTTTAGTCCGGTCGTACGTCATCACGTACGAATTCGACGGACTTTGGTGGATTGTGTGTAGGCAAGTCCGTTCATTCAGAAAGTCCGTCGTAAAGTACGTTGAAAAGTCCGCCGGGCAAAGTCTGCCGTAAAGTCCGCTCGTGTGTACGCGGTATTAGGGACTTTAGATTGTAAGCTCCTTGAGGGCTGGAACTGAAGTGAACGTGCACTGGGTAAAGTGCTACATAAAATTGTCGGTGCCAAAGAAATATCTGGAGGGGGGAAAAAAAATAAAATAAATATATATATATATATATATATATATATATATGAAGGCCAGTATGGTGGCCTGAATTTATGGGAGGAGCCCGGGGGGTATTTAAGCAGCCCGCTCACCTGTGGTGCTTGTCGGTTTCCTGTGCGCAATATACGTCACTAGGCCGACTATTCGAATACCAGCGTCCGCAAGTTCTTGTCTCGCAAGTTCCTGCATTCGCAATTCCGTGTATGAGAGTTTTGAAGTCCGTGTTACCGATTCGTAGTTCGTACCACGCGTCTGGCTCTGCTGTCGCAGGTAGGGTCCCGTCGGACTTTTGTTTTCACCCATTGTTAGATATCATGTCACTAAACCGTGATATCAAACTTACGAATCACTCGCAAATTTCACAAACGTAAATGCAAAGCATACCACTCGCACTATCGTTATGTTACCATTTCTCGTTATTTTGAAAAACCACCGCGACGTAGATGTCGCTTCATTTCAGGCATGTCTAAATTGTTACCACGCGTCAGTAGACAACCGTTGTAATTCGCAATGTCGCAATTCCTTGTCGACGTCAAGTTCGATACCAAATCATTTCTCATTTCTGTACATTTTTAAGCATTTCTAACATTTCAAACATTTCAAATCATTTCATTCATTTCAGTCACTTACCGCGCTCCGATTCGAATCCAGTCGCATCCAAAAGATGCAAGGATTCGTTCAAGTGTGCCCCAGTAGTTACCGCCTCATTTCAGTACATGATCCAGAGTCACGTTCATTAACAGTCGCTCGTTACGACTCACCAATTCGTACCTCTGTCATGGTATCATTTCGCTGCCACTTATCACGCTCCGATACAAATTTCAGTCGCATGAAAATGCACCGATTCGTCTCGGCGTGCCCCAGGTATTTGCCACATTTCAGTACATGCTCCAGAGTCCGATTCGCAGTCAGTCGCGACAGCGGCATGATCGAGTCGCGCCTCTGTCATGGCAACAATCTCTTACACCTGCACTTACCGCGCTCCGGTTCGAATCCAGTCGCATCCCCGATGCACCGATTCGTTACGGCGTGCCCCAGGGCCTCATTTCTGAAACATGCTCCAGAGTCCGAATCGTAGCTAGTCGCAGATATCGGGCGACCGATCCGCATCTCTGTCATGGCAACTATTACCATTCATTTCACTCCCACATGGCATCACCGTTTTCGAAACCAGTCGCATCCGAGATGCACCGATTCGTTACGGAATGCCCCAGTTATTTCGGCCGTATCCATACCTATACCAGAGCTCGGTTCGTTGCCAGTCGCAAATGCGGCACAACCAATTCGAGCCTCGGTCAAGGTGAAAACATTTCTGTCATTTCGTTTTTTCATACTGCGCGCCGATTCGAATCCAGATGCATCAAACATGCACCGATTCGTCCCGGTGTGCACCAATGGTTTTTTCGATTGCCTCATTTCAGTACATGCTCCAGATCCCGGTTCGCGGTCGGTCGCAGTCACGGCACGACCGAACCGGATCTCTGTCATAGCAAGAGATTTCACTCATTTCATAATCAAGGCAAACATTTCAAATCATTTCATTGTCACTAAGATTGCAAATCACCACACAAGTCACTGCTTCAAGTTAACCAGCAAACCCTTCACGAATTATCACCTTTCATTTTCCTCCAGGTCAGTCAAAGCCCAGTAGGTCCACCCTGCACCAGGTTGGACGATATCCCCCCAGGTAAAAAAAAAAAAGGGAGAAAACAAGTTGGATAAGTATGGCTCAGGGAAACAAAGCAAACTTGAAATTCATGTCACCCCCAATAGGTTACAGTCAACCAAAAAACACGATCTGAAGGACAGGATATCTTTACCAGATCAACCATGTCCCAGGCCGGCAGCGAAGACCTCATGGCCCCCCTGTCACCTTCTCCGGTCTCAGAGAGCGGCAGCGTGCAGTCCCTCAGAGGATAGACTATCCCCAATTTGACGGCAGAGCTAAGACGCCGAGGCGTGCCCTTCCCCGCTACAGCTAGAAAAGGCGAGCTGTTCAAGCTCCTCTTCCCCCCACCAGCTGCAGCAGGACCCAGTACCCAGCAGGCATCTCTCCAGTCGATATCCTCGGCCATCTCACAACTTCACACTATGTTGTCGTCCCTCTCTACCTCGGTCACGGACGTACAAACCAGAGTGGCACTCCTGGAGGCGCGGCTATTCCCGACCCAACCGTAACCCAACCTTTAACACCCCTTCCTGCAGGTACCACAGGCTGGAGCCCCATTTTCTACCCCTCCCATTTGGTGCCAACCAGCATCAGGAAGGACATCTTGGACGGCAGGGACGTCAACCTGGCCTCTCTCCTGATTTCTGTCCACGATCTGGCAGAAAATAAGGCCTATACCTGGGGTGACATATCGGTGGTCCTTAAAGCCAAAGACCCCAGACTGAACCGGAAATTATCTGTCCCAGAGTTCACCCTGGCCTTTGGCATGCTGAGAGATGTCCTGTGTTCAGCCACTCCCAGCAGAAGGGAAGAGCTGGACTTATACCTCCATACGGTAGTAGACTTGGGCTACAAGTATGGAAGATTTTCTTTTTACGACTACCACCGTTCCTTTTCCGCAAAGGCGGCAGCCAGGCTCACACAGTTTCAAACAACAACAAACTGGAGTCTCATGGACACAGAGCTGTTCTGCCGCCATTTTGCTGGCTTACGCTCACCCCTGTGTGCGATTTGCCAGTCCTCCACTCACACTGCCACCTGGTGCGCCAATGCGACAATCAAACGTCCCTTCGAATTTCCCTCCACCTCTGGTGCACTTCAGGGTCAGTTGGCCCCTGAACAAACGCCTCAGGTGGACAAATTCGGACGCCCAGTCCGAACCGTGGGAGGGGCAGCCATCTGCAATAATTACAACTATGGGTCCTGCAACTTCAGTCAGTGCCGCCTACTCCACATCTGCACCTTATGCCAAATAGCGCACCCAAGAAACTTGTGCGAAGTTAAACAACAAAAGAGGGCATGACTAAGCCGGATCAATGTCTGGTGGCTAGGACTCTACCTCACCTCACACCCCACCCCCTCCCTGGCCACCTACCTTATCCAGGGGTTCACAGTAGGGTTTCACACCGGCCTCATTTCTTTACCCCACAGTACCTACGAATGTGGGAATCTTCGTTCAGCGGCCATTGACGAACAAGCCATAGATCGGCTCTTACAGGCAGAAGTAGGCAGAGAGTTCATCATAGGCCCCTTCACTCAGCCCCGTTTCAGCACTTGGAGAGTCAGCCCTATTGGGCTTGTCAAGGGCAAGTTCACAAATAAATTACGTTTGGTGTACGACCTGTCTGCGCCTCACTCTTCCCACATTCCCAGTCTCAATTCTCTGATCCCCTCCGAAGAATTCTCCCTAAAATATTCCTCCGTGGACATGGCAATCCAAGCAGTCATCAAAGCAGGTACAGGTGCCTGGCTCTCCAAAGCTAACATCTCGGATGCCTTCAAGCTCCTGCCTATCCACCCATCCCTTTGGTGCTGGCATGGCATCAAGTGGAAGGAGGCATACTATTTTGCCACAAAACTGACGTTTGGTTCGAAGAGTAGCCCTTGGCTCTTCGACACATTCGCTCAGTCCCTCGCTTGGATACTCTTACACAAGGTTCAGTGCCAAGAAGTCATCCATTACCTGGACGACTTCCTACTAATAGAACCACCCAGCAGGCCCCCAGGAGACCTCGACAAACTCAGAGTGGTATTCGGAAATCTCAATGTTCCCATCGCCGAGCACAAAGTCGACGGCCCAGCACACAACATCACATTTTTCGGGGTCAACTTAGACACCTGCACTATGCAGGCCAGTCTCCCCCTCGACAAACTAACCTGCATTAGGGCAGTCCTTCACAAATTCACCCACACCAAGGGGTGTACCAAAAAGCAGTTGCAATCTCTCCTGGGAATGCTTAATTTCGCCATGCAAATTATTCCACAAGGCCGCACCTTCGTATCACGTCTGCTGAGATTCCTGTCAGAAACACAAGACCCCGATCAGATCCTGAATCTAGACTCCGCAGCAATAGCGGACCTATCTATGTGGGAGGAATTCTTGTCCGCCTGGAATGGCATATCCCTATTTATACCCATGGCTTCGGCCCTTGCACCCCAGGTGGTGACAGACGCTGCAGCTTCCACAGGTTTCGCTGCAATTTTTGGCCACCAATGGTTTTCAGGACCCTGGCCTCAACAGATACTGTTGATACCTGGCTTTACCCGAACATCTTCCCTCTTCGAACTCTATCCCATAGTGGCAGCTGCACAACTCTGGGGTCATCATTGGACAGGAAAAACTGTGGTCTTCACCACCGACAATCAGGCCACGGCAGACATTATCAACAAAGGCAGGTCCAAGTCCCTAGCAGTCATGTCCTTCCTGCGCAGATTGGTACAACTGTCTTTACTGCATCAGTTTAACATCCACTGTTCATTTATTCCAGGCAGATACAATTTAGCTGCTGACGCACTGTCACGTTTTAATTACACCTCCTTTTTCAAACAGGTTCCCGGAGCCGATCCAGTGTCGGCCCCTATCCCTGTCTGGTCACAACTGACCCTGGACTAGTTCAACATTTACAAGAAGCAACGCAGCTCATCAATCACTCACTCTCCCATAACACCCTCAAAGCCTACCAGACAGCTTGGAAGGCGTTCAATACATTCCTGACACCCTGCTGCAAAGGACCAACAGATGTCAAACAGGTACTGGCCTTCATTTCGTACTGCCACACTCAGCTGGCCTTATCTTACAATACCATTCGGCTATACCTAGCCGGCATTCAACATTTCTTGACTCTTGAAGACCCCGCAAAATCTTCACTGTTCTCATCACACGCTATAGGAGCCATCCTAAGGGGCATTCAGAAACTACAACCAGTGATTAGCACCAAGCGCTTACCCATTACGGGGCCCATCTTCAGGGATATGTCGACCATCCTGGCGACTTCTCCATTCGGTCTTCTCCCCAGCACGGTCCTACAAGCAGCCATATATTTGGCTTACTACGGGTTCTTGCGACCTGGCGAATTCACCTGTAACAACCCCGCAGACCAAGTACTATGCAGACGGCACTTGGTTCGCTACCAAGACTTCACTTCGAGGTTTCTAAAACCCAGCAAACAGGCTCTGGAGTGGACATTCACCTCTACAAAACCAATAACAGCTGGTGTCCAGTCACCGTACTCAACTCTTGTCACTCCTGCCTGAACAACCGGACACCAGTCCTCTTCTACCATTCCCAGTTAAACCCTTAAGCGCCTGTCAGTTTGTGAAACACATAAGGATACTTTTCCGCAATCTTCACCTTAACCCGAGGCAGTACTCCGGACACTCCTTTTGTATTGGAGCAGCCTCTGCAGCATCCCGCCACGGGGTCCCAGACCACGTTATCAAAAGACTAGGCAGGTGGAAATCAGCCTGCTTCGCCCGGTATATCCCCAATCCTCAAGTAGAGATGGCACAGGCATTTTCCAAATTGGCTCAATGAATAAACTGAAAACCAATAAAATATTATACCCCTACCTGAATGTTTTTGCCCCTTATTTTGGCATGCCGACCATTAGACCAAGGCACACTTTCAGGTCCATTTCATATGGTAAGTCCACACTTCCAGGTCTATTTCCGATGGTAAGTCTTATGTTAACTATAATGTTATCTATGTCCATATCGGACATAGGGCTCCAACCATAAGTAGGAAGGCCAGTATGGTGGCCTGAATTTATGGGAGGAGCCCGGGGGGTATTTAAGCAGCCCGCTCACCTGTGGTGCTTGTCGGTTTCCTGTGCGCGATACCCACCCTCCCATCCCCATTTCACAGCATTTCTCAAACTATTCATTTCTCTTTACAGAATAATCATTTCTTAAACCAGGGTATGCCCCCTTATTTTGGCATACCGGCCATTAGACCAAGGCACACTTTCAGGTCCATTTCATATGGTAAGTCCACACTTGCAGGTCTATTTCCGATGGTAAGTCTTATGTTAACTATAATGTTAAGGGCTCCAACCATAAATATATATATATAAACATAAAGTATATACTGTATACGAGGTATGTCTATTAGATAACGAGACTGTGATCCCACTTAGTAAACAAAGCAGTCAGAACCGGTTATAACTGCATGCGTGGTGACCTTGAACATGTTTGAACCTGCATGACAAGCAACGTGTCAGGAGCCAGGGAGCGTCTCCGCTCGCCGGGCTCCGGTGCGCATGCGCACGGGACGAGCGCTTCGCCGCACACCAGTCCGCGGCCTGATGGTGCGGCGCGCGCGGGTGCACGGCGGTCCCCGTGTGCGCGCCGTAGCCCGTGCGGGTGCCCGGTAGCGCGTCACACTGACGCGCTCGCCGGGCAGGGAGGCTATATCTGACGGCTCCAGCACCCAGTCGGGTTGCTGGTTTGTCGTCAGCTCTCCCTGTTCCCTGAGCCTGTGTTACCCTGTACCATTGCCTGTATCTGTGTACCGAACCTCTGCTGGACTGTTAACCACTACTCTCCCGGATTGCCCCTGTACTATTGCCTGATCTGTGTACCGAACCCTGGCCTGTTTAACCACTACTCTGCTGGACAATTCTGTCAATAACCTGCCTGATCTGTGTACCGAACCCTGGCCTGTTTAACTACTACTCTGCTGGACCTTCCTGTCAATAACCTGCCTGATCTGTGTACCAAACCCCTGGCCTGTTTAACTACTACTCTGCTGGACTGTCTTGATTATACCTGCCTGATCTGTGCACCGAACCCTGGCCTGATTAACCACCGCTCTGCTGGATCTTGTGATACCCTGATTATTACCTGCTTGTTCCCTAACCTCTGCTTGTGTTTTCAGCCCTGCTCCCTGCGGATCCCAGGACACCCGCTTCCAGCTTTTGTACCTACTATCCTACCGGAAGCCCGTGCCTCCGCGTGCCCCCAGCCTTCTGTACCCATTTCGGGGGTCTGGGTGCGCGTGGTCGTAAGGGCGAGCCGCTCTCGGCATCTCGGCCTCGGTGAGTATTGGTCCGTGACAGTACAAACCAGCCAGATGTCCGAGGCCGACAGAGCGCGCTCTCCTCTGGAGATCCTGTGCCAACAAGTATCTACCCTCGCTGACTCCGTACAGAAGTTACAAGAAGGTTATACACAAATTGATAACCGTCTGCAGCAGATCACCGGGTTACTACCCTCCGCAGCCGCAGCTCCTGCCCCCAGTAGTGGGGGTTCACTTCCCCAAGCTCCGGCCAACCCCACTGTGGTCATGGCCCTTCCCGAGCCCAGGGTCCCCACACCTGAACGGTTCTCGGGAGACCGCAAAAAGTTTAGGGCTTTCAAGAACGCATGTTCCCTTTACTTCGCTCTACAGCCGAGAACCTTCTCCTCAGAAAGCGTCAAGGTGGGGTTTGTGATTTCCCTGCTATCCGAAGAACCCCAGGCTTGGGCCCACAGCCTAATGGAACAGAGCAGTCCTGCCCTGAACACTATCGAGGCCTTCTTTGAGAGTATGACCCAGCTCTACGATGATCCGCAACATATGGCTACAGCCGAAGCTATCTTGCACCATTTGTCCCAAGGAAGAAGACCTATTGAGGACTATACTGTGGAATTCCGTAAGTGGGCGGCCGACACAAACTGGAACGAGCCGGCCCTACGTTATCAATACCGTCAAGGCTTGTCTGAATTACTCAAAGATGAGTTAGCTAGGATGGAGACCCCTGCTTCACTAGAGGAACTCATTCAAGCAGCTACGAAGCTCGATCGGCGTCTTCGGGAGCGACGCTCAGAACAATTTCAGTTGCCTCGCCCTGCCTGGGCGTCGCCAAGACCTCACTCCACGGTACCCTCAACCTCATCTTCAGTTACCACTGCATCGGTCCCTGAGGTCGAACCAATGCAGCTCGGCTTGGTCCGAGGTCCGTTAACCTCCGAGGAGAAGCAGCGCAGGCGGCAGTCTAACCTTTGCCTCTATTGCGGAGGAACCGGACACTTCCTACGCAGCTGTCCGATCAGGCCCAGTAAGTTCCCTCAGTCAAATGTATTGAACTTTCCAAACAATAACATTCCCAAGGCTTATGTGATGTTGTTTGTTTCTCTACAGCTTCCGGAAAGGGAGACTCGCCTGCAGGCCATCGTTGATTCCGGAGCCTGCAGTTGTTTCATAGATTCCACCTTGGCACACAGGTTGAAGATCCCTTTACAAACCAAAGAGCAGGATCTACAAATACATTTGGCCGACGGATCTCTTCCTTGCTCTGGTCCCATCACCCTGGAGACCCAACCTATTCCAGTAATCACAGACTCCGGCCACCGGGAGTTCTTACGGCTTGACCTAATTCATTCACCAATCTTTCCCGTCATACTTGGCCTACCATGGTTACAAGCTCACGATCCACTAATCAAATGGAGTACCAAGACAGTATCCTTCTCTTCTCAGTATTGCTCTCAGCACTGCCTGCTCCCGGATTCCAAAGTTTGCGCCACAATGGTGGCACCACCAGGCAATCTCCAACACGTCCCCTCCGAGTACCTCGAGTTTCAAGAGGTTTTCAGTAAACAAATGGCTGACCGCCTACCACCTCACCGGGCCTACGACTGTCCAATTGACCTTCTTCCGGGATCCGAGATTCCATTTGGCCGGATATTTCCCCTTTCTGAAACCGAGCTAGAGGCTCTAAAGCAGTACATAGACGAAAATCTTGAGAAAGGTTTCATCCGCCCTTCATCCTCACCCGCCGGTGCGGGTATCTTTTTCGTTGGGAAGAAAGATGGTACCCTAAGACCCTGCGTAGATTATCGACAACTTAACAACATCACAATTAAGAACCGGTACCCGTTACCGCTCATTCCCGAGTTATTCCAGAGGTTCCGATCAGCCAAGGTGTTCTCTAAACTTGATCTCCGAGGGGCCTACAATCTCGTCAGGATCAGGGCTGGAGACGAATGGAAGACGGCTTTTAGATCCAGATTCGGGCACTTCGAATATTTAGTGATGCCATTCGGACTCTGCAACGCTCCAGCCACCTTCCAACATCTAGTGAATGACATATTTCGACAATATCTAGATGACTTCCTTGTGGTATATCTGGACGATATCCTTATCTTCTCCCCTACGCTAGAGATGCACAAGAGGCACGTTAAAACGGTTCTTGCTATTCTTCTACAACACAAGCTATACCTGAAAGCCGAAAAGTGCGAGTTTGAGAAATCAACCATACAATTCCTGGGATTCATACTCTCTACCAATGGGGTTGCAATGGACCCACAGAAGATACAGGCAATTCAGGAGTGGCCGGCCCCATCTAATAAAAAAGGGGTACAGAGGTTTATAGGATTCGCCAATTTCTATCGGAAATTTATTGTTGGATTCTCGGCCATCGTGGCGCCTATTACCCAATTAACCCGGCAACACAGTTCTTTCCAGTGGTCCACAGCTGCTCAAGAGGCTTTCCTTAAGTTAAAAAGACTGTTCAGTTCCTCTCCAATCCTCTGCCATCCTGACCCGACTCAACCCTTCGTACTGGAGGTGGACGCATCGGAAATCGCAACTGGAGCAATTCTCTCCCAGAGACAGGGACCAAAGGCCATCCTACACCCAGTAGCTTTCGCTTCTCGGAAACTCAGTCCACCGGAACTCAATTACGACATGGGTGACAGAGAGCTGCTGGCTATAAAGTTCGCTTTGGAGGAATGGAGGTATCTGCTGAAGGGGGCAGTTCATCCGGTGATGATCTTTACGGATCACAAAAATCTCGAGTACCTCAGAACAGCAAGACGGTTAAAACCCCGCCAAGCCCATTGGGCCCTCTTCTTCTCTCGCTTCAATTTCCATATAGCATACAGACCTGGGGCAAAGAACGGGAAGGCTGATGCCCTTTCACGGATGTTTTCCGCAGACTCTCAAATACCAACACCCAGCACGATCCTCTCTCCTCAAAATTTCCTCGGACTAACTCAGGCAGACTTAATATCATCCATCAAATCTTCATCAGGCGCATGTACAGAACCAGCTGTGCATTTTGGGAATAAGAAGACGGCTGAACTCTTTTCTCGTTCTTTTTGGTGGCCAGGATGGAGAAGGGATTGTAAAGAATATGTGGCGTCCTGTTCCCTGTGCCAGAGAAACAAGGGCCAAAACACCAAATCCTGGGATCTGCTCAGACCTTTGCCCATTCCGGAACGACCATGGGTTGATGTGTCCATGGACTTCATCGTTGACCTACCCAGCTCAGAGAAGTTTTCCACCATCCTTGTTGTTGTCGACCGCCTTTCCAAAATGGCCCACTTCCTGCCCATGAGGGGTACTCCCTCTGCCGTAGACACGGCCAACATCTTTCTAAAGGAGGTTGTTAGGCTCCATGGGATACCAAGGAGCATCGTGTCGGACAGGGGCGTCCAGTTCACGTCCAAATTCTGGAGGGAACTATGCAAGGCTCTGGGTATCAACATTTGTCTTTCTTCAGCTTATCATCCCCAAAGCAATGGCCAGACGGAGAGGACCAACCAGACACTAGAGCAATAACTCCGCTGCTTCTGCTCGGGTTCTCACGGATGATTGGGCGAGCCTCCTCTCCTACGCCGAATTTGCGTACAATAATTCAATCCATGCCTCTACCAACCAGACTCCTTTCTGGACCAATTGCGGGTTCCATCCCACGTCCTTTGCTAACAACATCCCCGAAACGGCAGTCCCTGCAGTCCAGGATAGGATAACTTCGTTACAATCCAACTTTCAGAGAATTCAAGACACACTACGCAAAACCCAGGAGGACTACAAGAAACAGTACGACCGGGGCAGAAAGGCAAACCCAAGATTCAACGTAGGAGACGTAGGAGACCGTTAATCTGAGATTACCGCTGCCATCTCGTAAGCTCGGGCCTAAATTCATTGGGTCTTTTCAAGTCAGGAGGATCATCAACCCTGTGGCTGTGGAGTTGACACTTCCCAAGACATATCGGATTCACCCCGTTTTCCATGTGTCACTATTGAAGCCTGTGGTGCCCAGCCCTTTTCCGGGAAGAAGAGAACCCCCTCCTCCGCCAGTCAGAATCGATGGCGAGAATGAATTTGAAGTGGAATCCATTCTTGGTTGTAGAAAGAGGGGCAGGCAGTTACAGTACCTGATTCAATGGAAGGGGTATCCCCCTGAAGATAATTCCTGGGAGCCCGCCAGGAATCTGCATGCCCCACAGTTAATTCAAACGTTTCATCAAGATCATCCGGAATTGATGGCCAGCCTTGGCGTCCAGTGTCCGCCCTTAGGAGGGAGGCACTGTCAGGAGCCAGGGAGCGTCTCCGCTCGCCGGGCTCCGGTGCGCATGCGCACGGGACGAGCGCTTCGCCGCACACCCGTCCGCGGCCTGATGGTGCGGCGCGCGCGGGTGCACGGCGGTCCCCGTGTGCGCGCCATAGCCCGTGCGGGTGCCCGGTAGCGCGTCACACTGACGCGCTCGCCGGGCAGGGAGGCTATATCTGACGGCTCCAGTGCCCAGTCGGGTTGCTGGTTTGTCGTCAGCTCTCCCTGTTCCCTGAGCCTGTGTTACCCTGTACCATTGCCTGTATCTGTGTATCGAACCTCTGCTGGACTGTTAACCACTACTCTCCCGGATTGCCCCTGTACTATTGCCTGATCTGTGTACCGAACCCTGGCCTGTTTAACCACTACTCTGCTGGACAATTCTGTCAATAACCTGCCTGATCTGTGTACCGAACCCTGGCCTGTTTAACTACTACTCTGCTGGACCTTCCTGTCAATAACCTGCCTGATCTGTGTACCAAACCCCTGGCCTGTTTAACTACTACTCTGCTGGACTGTCTTGATTATACCTGCCTGATCTGTGCACCGAACCCTGGCCTGATTAACCACCGCTCTGCTGGATCTTGTGATACCCTGATTATTACTTGCTTGTTCCCTAACC
This sequence comes from Aquarana catesbeiana, assembly GCF_042186555.1. NCBI lineage: Eukaryota > Metazoa > Chordata > Amphibia > Anura > Ranidae > Aquarana > Aquarana catesbeiana. The sequence continues at coordinate 228,374,106 of NC_133328.1, forward strand.
TCTGCTTGTGTTTTCAGCCCTGCTCCCTGCGGATCCCAGGACACCCGCTTCCAGCTTTTGTACCTACTATCCTACCGGAAGCCCGTGCCTCCGCGTGCCCCCAGCCTTCTGTACCCATTTCGGGGGTCTGGGTGCGCGTGGTCGTAAGGGCGAGCCGCTCTCGGCATCTCGGCCTCGGTGAGTATTGGTCCGTGACACAACGACACTCTATGACTTTCAGTTGATTGTCAGTCGCCATTTAGTTTGGTTGTGTTTTCTGTAGTGTAGTGTGCCAAAAAAATGCTAAGTTTAAAAGTTGAACAGTGTGTCAATTTGAATTTTCTAGTAAAATTGCACAAAACACCAACAGAATGTTTTCAAATGCTTACTACAGCTTATGGGAATGATGGCCTGTCTCGTGTGCGTGTGTTTGAGTGGCACAAAATATTCAGTGTGGAATGTGAGAATGAATTCCCAAAAGCTAAATCAGTGCTTAAAGGGACACGTTTTGAGTCAGTTGATGCTGTAAAGAAGAAAATAGCGGATGTGTTGAAACAGCTGATAGAAATTGATTTTCTCCATGCCTTCAACCAGAGGAAAACAAGACTGCAGCAATGTATTAGTGCAAATGGGGAATATATTGAAGGGGACAAGAATTAAATTTGTAATACAAATAAATAAAGGTCTTGTTATTTAATAGACACACCTCGTATCTATACCTACTTACAGTATCTCACAAAAGTGAGTACACTCCTCACATTTTTGTAAAAATTTTATTATATCTTTTTATGTGAAAACACTGAAGAAATTACACTTTGCTACGATGTAAAGTAGTGTAAAGCTTGTACAACAGTGTAAATTTGTTGTACCCTCAAAATAACTCAACACATAGCCATTAATGTCTAAACCGCTGGCAACAAAAGTGAGTACACCCCTAAGTGAAAATGTCCAAATTGGGCCCAAAGGTCAATATTTTGTGTGGCCATCATTATTTTCCAGCACTGCCTTAACCCTCTTGGGCATAGAGTTCACCAGAGCTTCACAGTTTGCCACTGGAGTCCTCTTACACTCCTGCATGACAACATCACAGAGCTGGTGTATATTGGAGACCTTGCGTTCCTCTACCTTCCGTTTGAGGATGCCCCACAGATTCTCAATAGGGTTTAGGTCTGGAGAGATGCTTGGCCAGTCCATCACCTTTACCCTCAGCTTCTTTAGCAAGGCAGTGGTCATCTAGGAGGTGTGTTTTGGGTCGTTATCATGTTGGAATACTGCCCTGCGGCCCAGTCTCCGAAGGGAGGGGATGATGCTCTGCTTCAGTATGTCACAGTACATATTGGTATTCATGGTTCCTTCAATGAACTGTAGCTTCTCAGTGCCTACAGCACTCATGCAGCCCCAAAACATGACACTCCCACCACCATGTTTGACTGTAGGCAAGACACACTTGTCTTTGTGCTCCTCACTTGGTTCCAGCCAAAGACGCTTGACACCATCTGAACCAAATATGTTTATCTTGGTCTCACCAGACCACAGGACATGGTTCCAGTAACCCGTGTCCTTAGTCTGCTTGTCTTCAGAAAACTGCGTGATTTCTTGTGCATCATCTTTAGAAGAGGCTTCCTTCTGGGACGACAGCTATGCAGACCAATTTGATTTTCCTTCTGGGATGGAAAAGGACCTGGGGGTCCTAGTAGATGAGAGGCTCAGCAATGGCATGCAATGCCAAGCTGCTACTAACAAAGCAAACAGAATATTGCCATGCATTAAAAAGGAGATTAACTCCAGGGATAAAGTGATAATTCCCCCACTCTACAAGACTCTGGTCCGGCCTCACCTGGTGTATGTTGTCCAGTTCTGGGCACCAGTCCTCAGGAAGGATGTATTGGAAATGGAGCGAGTACAAAGAAGGGCAACAAAGCTAATAAAGAGTTTGGAGGATATTAGTTATGAAGAAAGGTTGCAAGCACTGAACTTATTCTCTCTGGAGAAGAGGCGCTTGAGAGGAGATATGATTTAAATTTACAAATACCCCACTGGTGGCCCCACAAAAGGGATAAAACTTTTTCGCGGAAGGGAGTTTAATAAGACACATGGCCACTCACTAAAATTTGAAGAAAAGGGGTTTAACCTTAAACTGCGTAGAGGGATCTTTACTGTAAGAGTGGGAAGGATGTGGAATTTCCTTCCACAGGCGGTGGTTTCAGCGGGGGGGCATCGATAGTTTAAAAAAACTATTAGATAAGCACCTGAAGGACCACAACATACAGTGATATACAATGTAATACTGACATATAACCACACACATAGGTTGGACTTGATGGACTTGATGTCTTTTTTCAACCTCCCCTACTATGTAACTATGACGGCCATGCAGACCAATTTGATGCAGTGTGCGGCGTATGGTCTGAGCACTAATAGGCTGACTCCCCACCCCTTCAACCTCTGCAGCAATGCTGACAGCACTCATATCTCTATTTCCCAAAGACAACCTTTGGATATCACGCTGACTACGTACGCTAAACTTCTTTGGTCAACCATGACGAGGCCTGTTCTGAGTGGAATCTGTCCTGTTAAACCGCTTCTTATACATTGTAGCCTAGGCCATCTTTATGTAGAGCAATGGCGTCCCTAGGGGGGGCAGAGGGGGCCCTGACCCCCCCCCCAACATTATGCTGTGCCCCACCACGTGCCCCCCCAATTAAAAAAAACATATTTTTTTTTACAAAAAGGCAATGTCTAAGAGGGAGAGTGTCCCCAGTCAGCTCCTGCGGGTGATTCCTCCCCCCTCCCTCTGCTCGCTGACACTGCATAATGCGAGCACTCACAAAACCACGGCAGCCTGATCTGCTCCTTCCCCTGCATCCTCATTGGCAGGGAGAAGAGCGAGTTGCAGGAAGGACTCCACCAGGACTCTCAGTTACTGAAAAAACAGACTGATTTCTCTCGTCCTTAGGACAGGAGAACCAGCCTGTAAATTCCAAGAGATGCCAGACCAGCGCTGTCAATAGCAGGGGCAGGACAGCAAGAGGAGGCTGGGGAACCCCACAGTGGCAGAACACCAGGGCCCAGTGGCAAGACAACCTTTGCAACCCTGATAGTTCTCCCACTGCTTTGGACCCTTATATTTTCAAGGTATGCTGGTGACATATATCTCTTGTTCTCTGCCACCCTGGGGGGGGGGCCCAATACAGTAGGAAGGGAACTCACTGCAGAACATGTGAAAGGGCCATTGTGGGATCATAGTAAAGGGCCCCAGGATATATATATATAGTTCTTTGCCATGAGGTGCCATGTTGAACTTCCAGTGATCAGTATGAGAGAGTGAGATCGATACCACCAAATTTAACACACCTGCTTCCCATTCACACCTGAGACCCTGTAACACTAACGAGTCACATGACACCGGGGAGGGAAAATGGCTAATTGGGCTCAATTTGAACATTTTCATTTTCACTTAGGGTGTACTCACTTTTGTTGCCAGCGGTTTAGACATTAATGGCTGTATGTTGAGTTATTTTGAAGGGGCAGTAAATTTACACTGTTATACAAGCTGTACACTCACCACTTTACATTGTAGCAAAGTGTCGTTTCTTCAGTGTTGTCACATGAAAAGATATAATAAATATTTACAAAAATGTGAGGGGTGTACTCACTTTTGTGAGATACTGTAGATTTACCAGCTTTCCCTAACCAACTCAAACTTATGTTGGGAACTATATGGCTACAACTATATGGCTCCATGCACACTGGAGCTGATAAACTGCACTTTTTGGAGTTTGGGCGTTTTTTTTTTTTTTTTTTAAAGCCCATAAACTCCACTCTATATTATCCTATGTGTCCATGCACACATGGACGTTTTTTAGCTTTATTTGAGCAGTGGAGTTTATGGGCTTTTTTCTGAACGCCAGAAATTCGCGTTCAAAGTACCGGTTTTCACCGCCAAAGACCGCCAAATGCCGATAAACACTCATAAACGCGCATTAATTAGCGTTCAGTGTTCTATTTTTTCAATGCATTGTGTGAGTTTGAAATGCATTGTGGGATTTTTGGAGTGTCCTCTGTGTATTTTTATTATTAAAAACGCCCATAAACGCTAACGCTAAAAAAAGCTCATAAACGCTAGTACAAAACGCTGTTAAAAGTACGTTTCAACCAGAGTTTTCTGCCAGCAATCTGGCGTCCAGAAAAAGCTTTTTTGAGCTTCAGTGTGCATGGAGCCTAAGGCTGCTTGGAGACCACCTTTTTCCATTTTCTATGATTACTGGCATTTAAGGACCTATCTGACCAAGTACAATGGTTATGCAGTGCATTATGGGTTCAGGTGCAAATTTATGGCCACAAATTCTGTGTTTCACCAAATCATGAGATCCACCTCAAATCTGATCAAACTCCATCCTTACTTACTGTTCAATCAAGCATCAAGCACATATAATGCAATATTATTAACACTTAAGACTCCCCCATCTCAATATCTCCCCCACATCTCTTGTCTTACACATTTACAGACAGAATTACATAAGTTAAATTCCCTCACAGAAATGCATGCGCTTAGCCACATAGCTCGGTAAATAAATTTACATCATAGCCGACTACACCAAGTTCCCAGACAGCATGAGTCTGATCAACAAGCTGTTTATACGCAAATCATAAAAGGCTTACTTACCTTACAAGTTACTCGAGCCCGGTCTCTCCTCTCCCGGAAGTGACTTGGACGAATTGAATCGGCATTCTGTGACCCCTGGCAAATCGCATTTAACCCCTGACGGGGTCGCGACCCACAGGTTGAGAACCTCTGGCCTAGAGGAAATTAATGTTAGAATCATCGGGTCTTCAGATTGGACAGATCGGATCGGGATCCGGCAACCACTGGCAAATCGTCATTCAACCCCTAACCGGGTCACGACCCACAGGTTGAGAACCACTAGCCTAGAGGAAATTAAAGTAGGAATCAGAGACCTTAAACAAATCAGACTTTACTAATAGGTGTTTTACTGTTTAGATAATCGTGATGATGATTTTAGAAAAGCATAATAATAATGTGATTGCAAAGCTTTACGCTTTTTTTTTAAAGTAAAATAACAAACATGTTCTATTTACAGAGCAGAGCAGCACCAATCCTCTTCTTCTAGGGTTCCCTGCTGAGGCATCTAGCTCCTCCCCTTTGGTGGGTGCCTCCATAGAAAGCCACTTTCTGTGGGGGCGCTCGTGTGAGCTCCCTCCCTCCCTGGGGACCTGCCGAGCAGGAGGGAAGGATGTACTGCCTTATTGCTGACACTAATCCTCTTTTGGAAACCCATGCAGCTCTGCCTGCTTCTCCTCCTCACTCTCCCTCTGGCTGCATTGTAGGTGATCCATTCAAGTATCTGTGCCCCCACCCCCCTGCTGTCCAGGACCCTTCTGTTTGCCCCCCTTTCCACCTGCTGTCCAGGGTCCCTGTGTGCCTTTCCCCCCGCAGCACTGTGGGCTTCCCTCCTCTCCACTCCCACTGGCAGCTGCTGAGAACAAATAGGCAGTTCATTTTAGGATGGAGAGTGTGGGGACCGGTAAACATGTCCTATTTTTTGGCCCTTTCCTTTCAGTACTGATCTCTCCTGTGTCCATTCATCAATGAATCATAGTAAACTGTTTTTTTTTTACTATGCTTCGGTTTGTGAATGAACAGGAAGTCTCAGAATGCTTCCTATTCATTCATCTATGCAGCTGAGGCTGTAGAGAAAGGAATTGGGGAATATCTGTCCTCATTTCCTTTCTCTGTCTCAAAAGTGAGACATCAGGAGTCTGTTTAGACCCCTGATATTTTACCAAAGCCCCTCCAACAGTGCTATTAAAAATTAAAAGTAAATTAATAAAGAGTTAAACATTTTTACAAAATAATTTAAGAACAATGAAGGGCTTTGTTCTTATGTGCTTTGTTTTCTGACGAGCGGTCAGTATTTGGATCATTCTTCATTTGGTATACCATCTCCTCACTGCCTGCTTCAACCCCACACTAGTGTGCCGCAACCATGTGCTTTGCATACGGTTGCACTTGCAGAGCAGCACTATTCACTTGAATAGGTTTCGTTCAAGGGGGTATAATTGTTGCCATGGCTGCGAAGCATAGCATCAAAGTCGTGGCATATGTACACCCCTAGCCAATGCCTCTGTTGCGGTTGGTGGACATAAAGCACAGTCCACACGTGGAGTTTTACAGCCCCCCAACCTCACCTGTGAATGAGCCCTAAGGTCTCATTCACACAGTTATTCTGGCCATGTGAATGGATTGTTTATGTGGCTGGAGCCACCTGTTATCCTAATAAGATGCAGTGGCTGTAGGAACACAGCCACAGATCCTAATTTGACAAGTGTGCAGGTGTAGGTAAGTGGCCCCGAATGCACACTGTCTGTGTTTAGGGCTGTGCACTTGCACCCACACATCTGTCAAATTATGATCCATGGCTGTGTTCGTAGAGCTGCTGCGTCCCCATAATGTAAAATAGGCTGCCTGCATACAGCTCCAAGTGGCTCCAGTCATATAATAAAACCACTGATTCACACTGTACAGGCCACATCACCCATGTGAATGAGCTCCAAGACCTCATTCACACAGAGATTTATTTATTAACTCAATACAATTTTATCTTTAAGATTTAGCAGGAATTGTGTTGTATTTGTGTCCACTAATAATGTGTATATTTAGCACAAATTTAATTTTTATATTTTCGGGGGTGGGGCCCTGTCAGGTAGGCTGTACAGGGCCCTGTGATTTCTTACAGCTGCCCTGCCATTACACATATATATTTGGAGCTGAATCTCAAGAAAAAAATATAATAAACTTCAGCTTGAAGGCTGGGTTCACACCTATGCGAATTTTCCCGCATCCAATTCTCATGACAGGAGATTTTGACCGGCTCTTTATGGAGCCGGTCCACAGGAGTCCTGTGTGTCTGGCTCAGTTTCAGGGCCGAATTCAGGCAAAAATTCGGCCCTGATTTGTCCCTGAGAACAGGGACGCACCGGATCCCTGCTGCGAGCCGCCTTCGTCGGCGGTGTCAACCCAGCCTAAAACTTTACCAGTGGCAGGAACCCAATCATTCCTCAAAGTAGAGTTTAAGCAATGAGGAAGAGGGACCTGTGCTCCCTCCTCTCAGATTCCAGGATTAGACCCATCAATAGTATGTTGATAGGTGATGAGACAGTTCAATTGATAGGTGAAGGATTCTACTTAATGATTGATAGGCATATACCATCCACCAGAGTCCACACCACGTGAAACACATTCCCCTAGGGGTTTACACTCACCAAAGAGATGCATTTCATAAGCCTTGAACACACCAGGTGTCTCCAGTTTGGTCCAGTTATCTCAAACAACTCATTGCCCAGGGTGGTTTAGTCATGTAAAAAAAGGCTTCACATAGTGTGATACCATTTTAAAAGTTTATTCAAGATGACCACCCCCTTAAAAAACACAACATAAATTGTAACAGGCATTTTGTTGAAAAAACAAACTGTGTGTTATCACCAATCAGTATGGAATGCCGTCTGCCATCCACCGCATCCACTGCATTGACAGTATGTGGCTGTTCCTTCCTGGTAGTGACACGTCACTTCCGGTCGCCGTAAGGTCACGCCCTGATGCATTTCGTCATCGCGACTTCAACAGAGGGCAAAAGTGGATGCAGTGGATGGCAGACAGCATTCCATGCTGATTGGTGATAACACACAGTCTGTTTTTCCAACAAAATGCGTGTTAAAAAATGCTGAAAAAGCTGCATCACTCCCACTGTGATTGGACACAGCAAGATCCAATCAGCGGGCCCTCGCGACCCACCGATCGTTCGCAGGAGAGACGGAGCAGCAGTGTGCCTATGTAAACAAAGCACACCGCTGATCTGTCAGGGAGGAAAAGTGAGAGATAGCGTTTCAGCTAAGCTCATTAACAATCTCTCTTTTCCTCCAGTAAATCCACTCCCCCAACAGTTAGAAACACCTAACAGGGAACACATTTAACCACTTGATCGCCCCCTCGTGTTAACCCCTTCCCTGCCTGTGTAATTTATACAAATTACACTGGCAAAAAGTGGCACTTAGGGTCAGATTTGTTCCCCGCAATGTTCCCCGCAATGTCGCAGTCCCACTAAAATCGCCGCCATTACCAGTAAAAAATAAAAAGTCCCTAAATCTATCCCGTAGTTTGTAGACGCTATAACTTTTGCTCAAACCAATCAATATACGCTTATTGGGATTTTTTTTACCAAAAATACAGTGGGGACGGAAAATATTCAGACCCCCTTAAATTTTTCATTCTTTCTTATATTGCAGCCATTTGCTAAAATCATTTAAGTTCATTTTTTTCCTCATTAATGTACACACAGCACCCCATATTGACAGAAAAACACAGAATTGTTGACATTTTTGCAGATTTATTAAAAAAGAAAAACTGAAATATCACATGGTCCTAAGTATTCAGACCCTTTGTTGTGACACTCATATATTTAACTCAGGTGCTGTCCATTTCTTCTGATCATCCTTGAGATGGTTCTACACCTTCATTTGAGTCCAGCGGTGTTTGATTATACTGATTGGACTTGATTAGTAAAGCCACACACCTGTCTATATAAGACCTTACAGCTCACAGTGCATGTCAGAGCAAATGAGAATCATGAGGTCAAACGAACTGCTTGAAGAGCTCAGAGACAGAATTGTGGCAAGGCACAGATCTGGCCAAGGTTACAAAAAAATTTCTGCTGCACTTAAGGTTCCTAAGAGCACAGTGGCCTCCATAATCCTTAAATGGAAGATGTTTGGGATGACCAGAACCCTTCCTAGAGCTGGCCGTCCGGCCAAACTGAGCTACTGGGGGAGAAGAGCCTTGGTGAGAGAGGTGAAGAAGAACCCAAAGATCACTGTGGCTGAGCTCCAGAGATGCAGTCAAGAGATGGGAGAAAGTTGTAGAAAGTCAACCATCACTGCAGCCCTCCACCAGTTGGGGCTTTATGGCAGAGTGACCCGACAGAAGCCTCTCCTCAGTGCAAGACACATGAAAGCCTGCATGGAGTTTGCTAAAAAACACCTGAAGGACTCCAAGATGGTGAGAAATAAGATTCTTTGGTCTGATGAGACCAAGCTAGAACTTTTTGGCCTTAATTCTAAGCGGTATGTGTGGAGAAAACCAGGCACTGCTCATCACCTGTCCAATACAGTCCCAACAGTGAAGCATGGTGGTGACAGCATCATGCTGTGGGGGTGTTTTTCAGCTGCAGGGACAGGACGACTGGTTGCAATCGAGGGAAAGATGAATGCGGCCAAGTACAGGGATATCCTGGATGAAAACCTTCTCCAGAGTGCTCAGGACCTCAGACTGGGCCGAAGGTTTACCTTCCAACAAGACAATGACCCTAAGCACACAGCTAAAATAACGAAGGAGGGGCTTCACAACAACTCCGTGACTGTTCTTGAATGGCCCAGCCAGAGCCCTGACTTAAACCCAATTGAGCATCTCTAGAGAGACCTAAAAATGGCTGTACACCAACGTTTACCATCCAACCTGACAGAACTGGAGAGGATCTGCAAGGAGGAATGGCAAAGGATCCCCAAATCCAGGTGTGAAAAATTTGTTGCATCTTTCCCAAAAAGACTCATGGCTGTATTAGATCAAAAGGGTGCTTCTACTAAATACTGAGCAAAGGGTCTGAATACTTAGGACCATGTGATATTTCAGTTTTTCTTTTTTAATAAATCTGCAAAAATGTCAACAATTCTGTGTTTTTCTGTCAATACGGGGTGCTCTGTGGGCATTAATGAGGAAAAAAATGAACTTAAATATAACAGCAATATAACAAAGAGTGAAAAATTTAAGGGGGTCTGAATACTTTCTGTCCCCACTGTATGTATTGGCCTAAATTGATGAAGAAATCTGTTTTTTTACATTTTTTTTTTGGAAATGTATTATAGCAAAAAGTAAAAAATATTTTTTCAAAATTGTCAGTCTTTTTTTTGTTTATAGCGCAAAAAATAAAAACCACAGAGGTGATCAAATACCACCAAAAGAAAGCTCTATTTGTGGGAAAAAAAGGACATCCATTTTATTTGGGTACAGCGTCGCACGACTGCGCAATTGTTAGTTAAAGCGGCGCAGTGCAGTATCGCAAAAATGGCCTGGTCAGCAAGTGGGTAAAACCTTCCGGGGCTGAAGTGGTTAAAGGTAAACTGTCACAACAGACACGTTGAAGTTAGTAGTGGGCCTTTCTTTGTTTTTGTTAGTTGCTCGTCTATCATGTTAGTCTTTTTTATTTACAGACCCAGAACAAGCATACAGATAAGGGTTTCTGCCCTTACTCTGATATTACAGAACTGTTTTCTGACTCAGAAAGTATAGAGGGTCAGCCTAACAGCTAGTCAATCTGCATTTTCAGAAGGTGGTCAGAAATAACAATCCCCCTATTTATCTCACATCACGCTTACATTCACAGTGACAAAATTCACACATTTGTCATGTCTGTCTTTCCTTTTCCATTTCTACTTCAGCAGATTTGGCTTGATGATTAAACCTGTTTTTTCTGCACTGTTTTTGCACATTTAGGCTGAACTTTTGTGGTTTTCCTATCTACATTAACTTAGTCAAATGAAATGGCTCCTAGCTCCTTTCTGGGTTTCAGCTGTTCCTTTAGGTCGCTAGTCATCGGAAAATGTGTTAACTCTTTCAGTTTTCTTATTTGTGATAGTATATTGTTTTACTGACTTTTAAAGTGGGAATCTATTATAAAAATCCACACTGAATACATCAGATATAAGCATTTCCAATTCAAATAATTATTATTAGTACATATTAACCTGTTTCTTGAAATTATTCTAATTAGTTTCTCCAAGCAGCATATACTCATTCTTTTTAAACAGCTTTCATGTAAAAAAACTATTTTTGCAGGTTAATTTAAATACATTTTCAAACATCCCTTTGTTTTTTTTTTTAATTCACCATGCAATATGATGCAACAGTTTCATTTATTTGCCAAATCCACTGAGCTAATCATACTTAAAGCATAAGTTCACCTTTCAAGAAAAGGGAACTGGTGGCAGGAGCTGGAACATGTTACATGTTCCACCCTAAATATGGGTGGAGCATGTAACATGTTCCAAAATGTGAACTTATACTTTAACTTCCTTTCATTTAACCTACTGCTGGGATTTACTAAAACATTTAATGTGAAAATGGCTTAATGCAGCTTAACATGTAATAAAGTGCCTAAACCTCAATCAATTGCCCTGAAATTTCCCCCTACTGCTCCTCTTATCCACAGGAACAAGGAGAAGAAATCCAGTGAATGCTCCAAATCAGTCTGGGTGGAACATACACAAAATTAAGGAATCTCCTCCTGTCCCTATGTGACAGTACTGATGCCTAGCAATTGGTCACTTTGGCACCCAGCTCTAGGAATCATAGTTCAGAACAATGCTGGGTTCAAGATAAACACAGCCTGTTCAAAGTTTGAGGATCTGTCAAACTAATGCTGCAAATCACTCACCCAATTTCATATAACGATAACACACTGCAAGGGAACTTTAGTCAGTTGGTTTAGAAAGGCCAAATAATGGAGACTTTGTTATGTGCCAACCCCCTCACTATAAAATACATGGGTGCACAGCCATAGTATTTTTGTGTATTGGAAGATGTAGCATGGAAAGGACAGGAAAGCTATCAAGCTGCATAGGAATTGATTAGGGTCAGATAGAAAACTGTATTCTTATGCCTTGTATACACGATCGGACATTGATCGGACATTCCGACAACAAAATCCATCAGATTTTTTCCAATGGATGTTGGCTCAAACTTGTCTTGCATACACACGGTCGCACAAAGTTGTCGGAAAATCTGATTGTTCTGAACGCGGTAACGTAAAACACGTATGTCGGAACAATAAACAGGGCAGTAGCCAATAGTTTTCGTCTCTTAATTTATTCTGAGCATGCGTGGCATTTTGTGCGCCAGATTTGTGTACACACGATTGGAATTGAAATGATCAGATTTTGTTGTCGGAAAATTTTATATCCTGCTCTCAAACTTTGTGTGTCAGAAATTCTGACAGAAAAAGTCCGATGGAGCCCACACACGATCGGAATTTCCGACAACACAATCCAATCGCATCCGACCGTGTGTACAGGGCATAAGACCTCATGCACACAGCATTTCTTCTAAACGCCTTACTCCTAAACTTCAGGCTTAATTTTATTATTTTTTGTAGTTGATTTGAGGTTAATGCTAGGAGGGCGCTACACTTCTTATTATAAACCCAGTAAAAAGGCACTTTTCTTCCTACTAACCATGTACGTAAGGCAGGATTCTCCTCCCAATGACCCCCAATGTAAGAAAGTATTGTTACTTCTTTTTTTTTTTTTTTTTTTTAACATAAAAGTTTATTTAAATTTTCACAACAAAAACAATTCACTTTGTGTTGGATTTGGGTACAGATGACATACATAAAACAGTTACATGACTTGGTGTGAGTAAAATTCAATTATCGTAACAGTTATCCATTTCAGAAGAAGATATTAATACATTTATTAAGGAAATCAATATATGTTGTAAATGCAAGGGGTCCCACCGTACAACTTAGAGCATTCTAGTCTACACATATATAATTTGAAGAGTCTTGGGGGTAAGTCAAAGTAAATCTCAACGGGCCCGAACCCAGCATTTCATTCAATAGTCAAGTGTTTTGCCTTCACCCACGCTGCCCAAATCTTCTCAAATTTTTTTGGACAATTTCTTCCCATATATGTCATTTTATATAATGGTAGCGCCTTATTTACCAGAGATTGCCAGAGTTGTTTGGTGGGCGGTTGGGACTGATTCCACTGCAGTAGGATTGCTTTCCTAGCATATAGTGTGGTATAGAAGATGAATAGTTTCTTCCCCCATGTGACTTCTAGAAAGTCACATATACCTAGTAGAAGAGGTATTGGGCTATATGGGACTTGTAGTCCCCCTATGGAGTTGATATCAGCAAGTATATTGTTCCAGAATTCCACCACCCCAGGGCAGGACCAGACCACATGAAAGAAATCGGCTTCCTCTGACCCACATCTAGGGCACCTCGTTATTCTATCAGGGTATATTTTTGCCAGGCGTAGTGGAGAGTAATAGGCCCTATGTAGGAATTTCAGCTGCATAAATCTGTCCCTTGCTGAAATTGTCAAGGGTAAATATTGTTGAATTCCCTCTTCCCAGTCCCCATCCGTCAACTCCAGAACATCCGCCCTCCACCGCTCACATAGCTGGGAGACTTTAGATGTATCTCGAGTCACAAGCAGGTTATAGACGACGGATAGTGTTCTTCCGCCATCTTGGTTTCTTAATACATTTTCTATCGGTGTCTCCTCCAGAGTCAACGGGTCGGGGAACTGTGACCGAAACGCATGCCTCACTTAGAGAAACCTGAAGAACATATGATTGGGTAGATCCTTTTCTCTTTTTAAAGCATCAAAGGTGATCAGTTGTCCCCGGTCAACTATATCCCCCAGGGTCGTAACTCCATATCTGGCCCACACAACCGGGTCAGGGATGGAGTGGAAATGAGGTAGGCGGGGGTTACCCCATAGGGGGGTCGCCGGGGACCAGTCACCAGGTCCCAGAAATAGCGTGTTAACAGTGTCCCATACCTTAAGGGTTGTTTTCATTGGGCAGGTTACATCTGGACTTGATCTAGGGCCTCTATGCACCAAATTCCTCAACTCTGCATAGGAGCCGATCAGTACCGCCTCCAAGGAAGTGGCAGGATTAGCCGATCCCTCTGAGAGCCACCATTTTGCTGTTACCAACACCGCTGCCCAGTAGTATTTTAGGAAGCATGGTAAAGCCAGACCCCCCAAGGTCCCTGGTAGTTGCAAAGTTGCCCTGGCTATTCTAGGAGTCTTCCCATTTCAAATAAATGAGGTAATAATGCTATCTAAGTGCCGAAAGAAGGTTATTGGTATAGGGATTGGAGTTTGTCGGAATAGGTATATAAATTTAGGTAGAATTGACATTTTGATTAAGTTGACACGGCCAACCGGAGTTAGTGGTAGGGATCTCCATGTGTTACATCTTTGGGATAGGTGGTGAACCACCGGGTTTAAGTTTAGGCTGATATATTTTTTTAGGTCTTGGTGTATTTCTACCCCTAGGTATCTAAATTGGGAAACCCTATTAAGTTGTCCATCTGTTTGTAAGGGAGTAGACCCCGCCCGTAGAGGAAACAGGATCGATTTTCCCCAGTTGATACATACGCCAGAGAATTTCCCAAATCTATTAATTACCGAGAGAGCCTCTTGTAGGGAAGTACCGTCATCTTTAAGGTAAAGTAAGGTGTCGTCAGCATATAACGACACCTTTTCCTGTAGAGGAACTCTCGTAATCCCTCTCACCCCGGGTGTGGCCCTGAGAAGGACAGCCATAGGCTCTATTGCCAGGGCAAAGAGACCCGGCGAGAGCGGGCACCCTTGTCTAGTTCCCCTACCCAAAGAAAAGGTAGCGGAGAGTACTGTACCTGTATGAATTTTGGCTGTGGGGGCCTTGTATACCATCCTGACCCAGGAGATAAAGATCGGGCCAAACCCGAACCTGCGGAGGACCTCCCATAGGTAGCCCCACTCAACAGAGTCGAAGGCCTTCTCTGCGTCTAGAGAGGCCACTATTTCATCTCGGGCATCCCCCCCCCAGAGGCCAGGATAGCATACAACCTGCAAATGTTTATGTCCGTGCCCTTTCCAGGCATAAAACCTGATTGATCTTCATGAATTAGATCAAGTATTATTTCGTTTAACCGCTGGGCCAAAATTTTGGTTAAAATCTTCGCATCCGAATTAAGTAAAGATATAGGTCGATATGAAGGGCATAGTTGGGGGTCTTTTCCCGGCTTTGGCAGGACCACTATAATGGCTTGTGACATGGAAAGCGGTATCTCCCCAGTACGTAGGGTCTCTGTAAGCATTGTGTGTATCCTAGGCGCCACCTCGCCCATATACTGTTTATAAAATTCAGGGGGTAGGCCGTCCAGTCCCGGTGTCTTCCCCATTTGTAAGGAGCTTAGAGCCCGTTGGACCTCTTCCAAAGTTATTGGAGCCTCGAGGCCCTCCCGTGCTGCAGCCGTGAGGGTCGGAAGCGTTATTTCGTCTAGGAAGTCCGAGAGTTCCTTCGCTGAGTATTGTGCCCTAGAGGAGTATAAGGTCGAGTAATACTCAGCAAAGCAAGCGTTAATCTTTACAGGATCTGAAACTAGGGTCCCGTCATTTTTCCGGATACGAGCTATTGTGGATATAGGGGATTGCTCCCTGGACAACCAGGCCAAAAGCCTACCTGTTTTTTCCCCTTGCTCAAATATTCTTTGAGTTTGGGCCAGCTGGCGTTTGTTCGCCTTGGCCACCCTCAATAGCATTACCTCCCGATAGGCAACCCTCATATCTTGTGCTATAATAGGGTTGGCCGTGAGGGTGTATCGGGTCTCTAAGTCCCGGGCCTTGGTCTCCGCCTCTTCCAACAACATCTTATTATTCCTGCGCTCTTTAGCTATGGATGACATATAGCAGCCTCTAATGTAGGCTTTAAATGTGTCCCATACCATCCCCGGATCAGAGGATCCTGCGTTAGTCAACCAAAATTGTTTTATCTCTTTTACTATCTCAATTTCTATAGTAGGATGTTCAATCCAGAATCTGGAAAGACGCCAAATTCTGCCTGCCTGTGGAGTGGAAGTCTGCAGTGTGCATAGTAACGGGGAGTGGTCAGAAATACCCCTCGGTAACGTTTCAATATTTGTAATTTTGGGAAGCATGGGTGAGCTTGCGTAAAGAAGGTCAATACGTGATAATGAGTTATAGGAAGATGAGTGGCATGTGTAGACTCGTTCTGTTGGATGTTTCCAGCGCCATACATCCTCCAATCCCAACACCCGCGCCCATCTAGCCAATGCAGAATCAGTGGCTGGGTTCGGGGACATTTTATCTAGTGAAGGGTTAGGTGTGATATTAAAATCTCCCGTAAGAATCACATTGTCTGTGGGGAATTGCGCAATTATGGTAGTGATCTTCTGCAGAAGGGAGATGTTAGCTGGCGGGGGCAGATATACCCCAACTATAACCATAGCCAGTGCTTCTATATTAGCGTGGATTATTATGTATTTACCCTCTGGGTCTATGAGAATATCAAGGGGTTCAAAATTGAGTGATTTGTGGATCAGTATACTAACCCCCCTGGCGTAGTTGGTGTATGTGGCATGGTAATGATGTCCCACCCACGGTTTCTTTAACCCCAACACTCTGCCCCCCATCAAGTGTGTCTCTTGAAGAATGCATATACTGGGTGTATATTTCTTAAGATATTCAAAAACTAGTGAGCGTTTAATTTTGTGGTTAAGACCCCTTACATTCCATGATAGTATTTTCAGCTGGGCCATATCGCAATGTGGTAAATATTTCTTCCGGAAAACCATGCATAGTTAGAGTATATATATAACTCCTTCTCGTCCCTCCCCCCTCCCGCCAAGGGACCCATCCTCCACCCATGGGTAGTAACCAGACTGGTAGCCTGAAGCATGTAACCTATGCCTTTGCTGTTGTCAAGCCATCTATAGAAGTCCTTCCTTGAGTAGTGAAGCGAAAAACAAAAAACAAAATTTAAAATTAAACAGTCTAAACAAAACATCCCTCCCATCCCACCCCACACCCCACTAATTAAACCTCGGGGTGTTTGAGTACCCATAACAACCAGAAAACAAGAAAAAAACAAAAAACAGGAGAAACCTCCTAGGGGGCGGTGTGTAACAATTGGCACACCTAGGGCCTAGTTGTCTTAACGTGAGATCAGAGACCGCACTACTCCCGCAGGCCTTTACTGATAATAAACCACGAGAGGGTGATGAAAAATAAATATTCCCTATATAACAGGAAGAAAAAAAAAAAAAAAAAAAAGGGGGGAAAATTTCTTTCTTTGGATAGGAGAAAATTTTAGTAATTAGGGGGGGGGAAGCCTCCCCCGTATTCAGGGTCCCTCCCTTCCATGTGGACCTGAGCAGCCTGTCTGCGCTAGAGCAGCCATTAGCACTTAGATATTTCTAAGGGTACAATCGTAGTTACAAACAATGGTAGTTTCCTAAAACCTGTGAAAAGTGAAAGAAACTGGTTATACAATAGAAGCAGTCATTTAAGTCTTCTCGAGGAGTCAAACCCCTTAACGGGATTCCACCACCAACCCCTCTCCCCACCACCCATCTCTAATAACAGGATGAACATTGGTTGAGCAAGGCATCGTGTTTCACATTCTCCCCTTTTTTGTCATCATCCCTGGGGCCAAAAGAAAAATATCAGCAACAAGGTTCCATGGCTCCACACCGTTGGTTAGGACCGCCGACATCCGGATAGTCCCTTAGGGGGGAGAAAGAAGTTCCATGGAGAAAAAAAAGGGGGGGGGGAGCGCACTCCAGCAGTCCATATTTAACACATCCCCATCGTCCCCCCCAATCCCTGACACAGGACTGTTCAGCAGAGCATGTATCCGTCCCCCATTGTGTGGTTAGCTGATTCGGCCATATCCCCATCAAATAGCTAGGCCCCTCAGGATTCATGTGTTCCACAGTTCCCAGACACCATGCCAATTACCAGTAGGGGTAGGGGTTATTAGAGATAGCA
Source organism: Aquarana catesbeiana (assembly GCF_042186555.1). NCBI lineage: Eukaryota > Metazoa > Chordata > Amphibia > Anura > Ranidae > Aquarana > Aquarana catesbeiana. The sequence continues at coordinate 228,391,725 of NC_133328.1, forward strand.
AGTTGTAAATCTTACCACCGAACATCACCAGGTAGATAGAGGGTCAGCTGTGGTGCACTCCATACAGCGGATCAATGATTGCGTGGCAGGGATTCAAGCCATCTGGTTGCTTCCTCTGGGGAGGTAAAAAATTTAGTAGTTTCACCATCCACTACCCTGAGTCGTGCAGGAAATAACATGCTGTATTTTAGTCCCTTCACACGCATTTGGGCCTTTACCTGGTCGAATGTCCTGCGTTGCCTCTGTGTTTCCACTGAGTAGTCAGGGAATAGCATTATCTTCGCGTTCTCAGCGCGCAGCTCTCCCACCTTTCGTGCCTCCCTTAGGATCAGATCTCTATCTTTAAAGTTCAATAAACGAAATATGAAGGTGCGTGGAGGAGTCCCCGGTGGGCCCCGAGTTGACGGCATTCTGTGGGCTCGCTCCACCGCAAAGTGTGCAGAGAATGGTGCTTGTGGGAGAAGGTTTCGCAGCAACTGCTCCGTGTACGCCTCCGGATCTCTTCCCTCCACTCCTTCCGGTAGTCCCACCAAGCGCAGATTATTCCTGCGGTTTCTGTTTTCCTGATCTTCCGCACGCGATTCCAGTGTTTTCATTTTAACTTGCAGTATGCGAATGGAGGAGTCATGATCTCGGATTTCATCTTCATTCTCCCCCACCCTCCTTTCAGCCTCTGTCAGCCTATCTCTGTATTTGTCCATATCCCGTCTTATTAGGCCCATTTCTGATTGTATTTGCTCTATTTTGGTAGTTAGGGTAGTTTGACAACCCGTGATAGCCTGCATTAGTGCTTGAAACTGATCCTCTCCCATCTGGGAGGACTCAGCCTGAGTATCTGTGTGATCCGTCTGTGAAGCCATACTTGTACATGCTGCTCCATGTGGGCCCTGGGCTGGTGGCGGTGTTTTAGGGGCTTTGTGTTTCTGCTTCTGGGCACCACAGGTTCTTCTTCTCATGCCCAGTTTTGTTTCCAACTGCCAGCTATTTTGTAATAGGCAGGGGTCCCCCAGCAGCCGGGTTTAGTTATTTATCTTCAGCCCACTGTTTGGTTTTGTCTCCCCCACCTCCCAGCAGGTCCTGTCTCTGGTCCCACCGCCTCTCATCTCTAGATGGCACCACCGTGGGGCGTGCAGCGGCCCCTCGTCCGCCGATCGCGGCACCTGAGGCCGGGGATCGCGGAGGCCTCGTAGGCCTCAGGATGGTGGATCCCCTCCGGAGTGAAGAGCCGGCCAAGGGCCTCCGATTCGGTGTGGGCGTCTTCTCTCGTCCGCTCCGGGTCTCCCCTCGCCCTCCAGCGGCGACCGCTACAGTAGATGGCACGTTGCGGCCCCTCCACGGCCGATCACGGCACCCGAGGCCGGGGATCGCGAGGCCGCACAGGCCGCAAGATGGCGGATCGGCACAGTGCAGCGGAGCCGGCCGAGGGCCTAAATCAGTTGAATCCGGTGGCCCCCGCCTACAATACTCCTCTTCTCCTCCGCCGGTAGCGAAGTATTACAACCCCAGGTCGGTTTGTGGGGGAGTTCCACAGGATTGAGGCAGGATTCCTGTGGATGCAGTCAGGGCCGGCGGAGCTCCCTCTGATCACTTATCCGGCAGTGGTGCTCGGGAGCTGAACACCACTACCATCAGGCTACAGTTTTCCTCCCCTCAGTGTCCGGTTGCAGCCACAACTCCACAGGGCAATAATGTTGCCTGTTAGTCCACAAAACAACGGATTAGAAGGCCTGCTTTATGCGGAGCTCTGACCCATCCGTCCTGTCAGGTCGCCATCTTGACCACGCCCCCAAGTATTGTTCCTTCTACCTACCACATTCTTTCTCATACTGACCACAAATATGAGGAAGCATTTTTGCTTATACTGTAAGGGGGCATTTTTCCTTATACTTGTAGCGCTACCCCCCTGGAGCTGCTGGGTAAATAGCGATCCTCCACCCTGCACAGCCACGCACACTGATTTTCTACAGCACTTTTGAATCAAGAAACAGTCCAGCAGCTTTGTTTTTTGTTTATGGGATGCCCACTTGACTTTAGCAAACTCTACTTTCCTGTGTACAGTCTATTTACACACTCCTCAGCTTCCTCTAGCACTGCTTGCCGAACAAAGTCTCAGACCCAGCTGGCACAGTTAGATGATCTGACAAAAAGGCAACAGGCAGATAAAACAAAGGTCCATTACAGGCAGGGACCACAGGCCCCTTTAGGTTGTGTAGCAAAATCAGTGTCCAGCTTCTATCCCCGTGGCTACTGATCCCAGAACCACCCCTTCAGGCACTGCCAGCCCACTTGGCTGCAGCTGCCCTTTTCCTAGTCCTCCTGGCTAGTCCTCCCACAGTCCTCCCAGACTGCACACTCAACAGTCCTCTGACTTCTCCTGGAGATCTCCTGGCTGTGATGACTCTATCCTGCTGTCTTCATACCTGTTCTCATCCATCCAGGGCAGGACTCCTCTGTGTGTTGTAGAGGATCCCCCCAGCACAAGAGCCCCAGGCCCGAGGTCACCCCCCCCAAACTAGGGTGTTACCCTCAAGGGCCCATTGACAGTCTCCTCAGCACTCCATCTCCAGCTTCCACCCAAACTCCACTGCCCCTACTGGACTGACGACGTGTATTTAAGAGGTCCCTCCTCCTGCCAGCCCATTTGGTCGGAGATTGGTTGGGGCCCTCATCAATACTCCAGGCAGTTTCTCCTAACCTCCCTCCCATTCTTCTGGAAGTTTCTCAAAAGTTCCAGAAAGTAAGGGGAGGTAACAGGGAGGCTGCTTGATGAGTCATTTCAGCCTCCCTGGATCACCCTCACCCGTTTTCGGCCCAGTCTGGCTCTCAGCCAGGCTAATTTACCTACACTAACAAACTATGTACACTACTCTTTCTAGCACACTAGAGGGTGCTACACTCACCCACTCCCCCTAGAAAACAGCCTGTCCCCATGGCTGGGAAAAACAGAAAATCAAAAAGGACTCCTGCGCCCAGGAGCATAAAAGTACAGTTTTTAGTAAAGGAAAATAGGAACAAACTGGGACAGGGTTATTCACAAAAAAATTTATATAAAAAATATCTCTTCAAATTACATATGTACATTTACACAATCAGCAACTTATATACATCCTAGCTGCATAGTTGCAGGTCCCTGCAACTAACTCTACACAGTATAACACACCAAAAATTCAACTGGAGCACCTCCCACACCATGTCATCCTCCCACTCTCCCCAGGAGTTCTCAACAATGTCCATGATGTTGGGAGGGACATAGGGGTATTCCAAACCCCACTCCAGAGCTGTTTTATGCTGTACCTCACAACCTCATAAGTATTAGGTGACCTCACTACCCACTTCTTGTATTCAGCTGCTCTGGTCTAGGTGGTAGAGGGTCTGTTTAAGAAGGTTCTGACACTGACTAGGGGCTGTGCAGTTCCCCCAGTCCCTTTAGCTGGATCTGGCATGTCTAGAACCTTGGACAGGACTTCCATCTTCTCCTGAGAGGGTCCCCACTTCCACTCTTCTGCTATGCGATGACCAATCCTCAAACTCATCATCCAAGGGCCCATATTCTGCCTGCAGTCTGGGCGACCCCCAGTCTATGCACCAAACACTACCACTCCCCACTGGCTGAAGATGCACTGTCTTTCTGAAAAGCGGGGCTGGCAGGGTTAACGGGCATGGCCAGCACTTCAGAGGTGTCTTCTGGCTCCTGTTGGGCAGTATTCACAGGTGCCAGGTCTCTGACTGGACTGCAGGCCATGGTAGACCTCCAACTTTCTCCCCCAATGTCGCCGTTCTTCGCAGGGGAGTCACCAGGCTCAGATTCAGCCCTGCCTTGAGCAGATGATTTAAGGCCCGCACTTGCCTTTTGGGACTTCCTCGGCTGTAAGGTGCAAAGTTCTGACCGCAGGTCGACATTGTAGCTCAGTGGCTCCTGCTCGCAGGAGATCAATCTGGTGAGTGGCTCATCACAGTGCCTGTACTGAATCCAGGTACTGACCACAGCAGTCGGTATCTTGCAGCCAGAACACAAGCACAAGTGCTCGGTCCCTTTCATCATGCTGAGGACGAATTCCCCATGATGCTTCAACCGGACACCAGTGTTCACCAGTGTCCATTCCTGCTGATCAGACAACCAGGTCAAAGCTGGGTACATGTGTGCACCTTCCACCATCCTGCTCCTCTCTCTTGCTTCTAGCAGGGCACGTTGGGTCTCCTCTGGGGCGTGGCTCCACCCTTAAGCTTCCAGACTGGCTGGCGCCCACAGCTCTGATAGGCAGGCCTTTTCCTGTGCACTCTGCTGTAACCCCTTGTTAGCTGTACTGAAGTTTGCAGGCACAATGATGATGATGAAGACACATGCACTAGCACTTGCAGAACTTGTCCAGACATGATGCTTGGCACCGACTGTGCACGAGCAACTGGGAGCAGTTGGCAGCAAGCATTTACTGTGGTTGCCATGAGTAACAGCAAAGTCTGTAGCACATATCTCACTGTAGTTAGCAGAGTTAGGACAGTCCTTAGCATCAGCCGTGGTTAAGCAGCTGACAGACCCCTTCCCGCAGGCACTGGCTGGCTTACCCAGATCACCATGGGCAACAGCAGACATTTCTTTGCACACTTTACTGTCTTTAGCAGGATTTTCAAGCAAAGAGTCACGTTTTCCAACTTTGGTACAGTTCACTGAATAGCAGGTTTAACACAAGTGTCCATCCCAACCGCGGTTGGGACAATTGGGTAAGCAGTGCAGCAATAGCTCCAGATGCCACTCTTGCTGGTTGTGGGGAGCAACAGCATTTAGTTACAGCAACACAGTAACAAGCAGGCAAAGCAAACAAGTCCTTTTCCCTCTGTTTAACTCCTGAACACAGTGCAGTTACAACCTCCAGTTGCTAGGAACAACAGCTGGCAGGTTACGTGGGTGGATATCCTGAAAGACACCCCCAAATGTAGCGCTACCCCCATAGGAGCTGCTGGTAAATAGGGATCCCCTACCCTGCACAACCAGGCACACCAAATTTCCACAGCTCTATTGAGTCAAGAAACAGTCCAGCAGCCTTGTTTTTTTTTTGTTTATTAGGGGTATTAAACTTGGATGGGGTTAGGGGTATTATGGGATGCCCACTTGACTTTAGCAAATTCTTCAATAACAACTTTCCTATGTACAGTCTATTTAAACACTCCTCAGCTTCCTCCAGCACTGTTTGACAAACAAAATCTCGGACCTAGCTGGCACACTGTTATGCAGCGTACACACGAGCGGACTCTCCGAATGGACTGGTCCGACGGTCCGAGTCTGGCGGACAATGCGACTGTGTGTGGGCTTCATCGGACCTGCAGCTGACTTTTTCGGTCGAAAATCTGACGGACTTTAGATTTGGAACATGCTTCAAATCTTTCCGACGGATTCGAGTCTGGTTGAAAAATCCGCTCGTCTGTATGCTAGTCCGACGGACAAAAACCGACGCTAGGGCAGCTATTGGCTATCAACTTCCTTATTTTAGTCTGGTCATCTGTCATCACGTACGAATCCATTGGACTTTGGTGTGATCGTGTGTAGGCAAGTCCGGTCGTTAGAAAGTCAGTCGAAAGTCCGTCGTAACTCTGTCGAAAGTCCGTCGGAAAGACCGTCGGACCTTTATTGTCGAAAAGTCCGACTGTGTGTACGCGGCCTTAGATGATCTGACAAAAAGGCATCAGTCAGATAAAGCAACGGCCCATTACAGGCAGGGACTGCGGGCCCCTTTAGGTTGTGTAGCAAAGTCAGTGTCCAGCTTCCATCTCTGTGGCTACTGATCCCAGCACCACCTCTTCAGACACTGCCAGTCCACCTGGCTGCAGCTGCCTCTTTCCTAGCCCTCCTGGATAGTCCTCCCACAGTTTTTCCCGACTGCACACATTTACCAGTCCTCTTGGCTGACTTCTCCTGGAGATCTACTGGCTGTGCTGACTCTCTCACGCTGTCTTCACACCTGTTCCCGTGCATCCAGGACAGAACTCCTCCATGTGTAGAGGATCCCTCTAGCACCCGAGCCCCAGGCCTGAGGTCACCTCCTCCCAGACTAGGAGGTTACCCTCAAGGGCCCACTGATAGCCTACTCAGCACTCCATCTCCAGCTTCCACCCGAACTCCACTGCCCCTGCTGGACTGACCCAGAGAATTTAAGAAGTCCGTCCCCCATGCTAGCTCATTTGGTAAGGGATTGGTTGGGGCCTACATTTTTGGATATCATCTGCTCACCTATTTACGGACTTATTTATCAGTTAATTAGCGCTGCATTAGGTTGTTTTATTTTTTTTCACAGTTCATCTGACTGCTTTTTTGTTAGCGGCTTTTTTCACCATGCTTTTATATTTATCGAATTTTGTTAGCACGTTTTCTCTTTCACTTTCACTTAAACTATGTACATTACCCTTTCTAGCATGCTAGACGGTGCTACACACTGACCACCAATATAAAGGAGAATTTTTTCTCCTACTGAACACCAAGGTAGGGTGGCTTTCCTTCTTCTACTGGCAACCAACATAAAGGAGAACTCTTCCTAATCACTGCCAACATAGGAGAGCATAGTTCCTTCTACTGCAACAAGCTTTTAACACAACTTTCTGCAGCTATCGTTTGTAAGTTGTAACCTTGCTGTCAAGCTGTGCTTGTTATGACTGTGTCAGCTCTGACTGACTACCCAGCCTAAACTCAGCTTTGGTTGACTGTTATTTCTAGCTCTTGATCCTATGCTTTTATGGAGACATTGGGGTTGATGTATCAAAACTGGAGAGTGCAAAATCTGGTGCAGCTGTGCACAATAGCCAATCAGCTTCTAACGTCAGCTTGTTCAATTATCCTTTGACCAAAAAACATGGAAGCTGATTTCTGATTGGTTTCTATGCAGAGCTGCACCACATTTTGCACTCTCCGGTTTTAGTAAATCAACCCTATTATATATCAACTATGATTCTGAAGTCCCCTACCCCAGTGCTACCCCAGTGCTTGGAGTATCCTGCCCATGACCAGCAGTGTATTGTTAGCCCTTACAGAAATACCAGCTACTCTCAAATTCTTAAAGAGGAAGTAGGTGGGTTTTACTTCCTCTTTATTTTCCTGCAAAAGTAAAGCATAATGGGCTACTATGCATTGCATAGTAGCCCATTATTTCTCACTTACCTGAAACCAAAGCCTGCGATGTCTCCGTTGTCCCCACTAGCAGGGAGCTTCCATATTCGCCCCTCTTCCTTCCAGGGCCGCGAACTCCGGCTCTGTGACTGGCCGGAGTCTTGTGACCTCATTCCCGCACATGTGCGCCAGTCACGGCATGACCCCTATTAGAAACTGCACGATGTGCCCTTTCTAAAGGGCGCATGCGCCGATGACATTGGCGCATGTGCTGTAGTCATCGGCGCTTGGCTTTTTTAGTAAATATCTCCTAAATCGTGGAGGTTTAGGAGATATTGCAAGCATCTACAGGTAAGCCTTAATATAGGCTTACCTGTAGGTAAAAGTGGTTGTACAGGGTGTAAAACCACTTTAATGCTAATCCTAATTAGCTTGCTGGATTTACAGTAATCAAGTGGCTAAGTGATATAGTCCTCTAAAACCTTTGCAATATATAAAAAAGAAAAAGAAGGTTGGGACTTTAAATGAGGTGCGTGCAAAGCAGTAGGTAGATAAAGGGTGTAGGACATATAGATAAAACATGTATAAAGATAAAGTCATACAGTAATTAAATGCAAAGTAATAATATTGAGAGAAGTATATTGTTAAACAACCTCATCCAAAAATGTAACAAAATCATGTTTACAAAACTCATACATGTAATAAAACCTTGATAAAAGATTCAATGGAATCATGAAAGGCGAATTTGAATCAAAGTGATTTTAAAGGATCGTTTTTTAATTTCTTAAAAATAATAAACATATCATACTTACCTCCACTGTGCAGCTCGTTTTGCGCAGAGTGGCCCCGAACCTCATCTTCTGGGGTCCCCCGCTGGCTCTCGCGGCTCCTCCCCACATCAGATAAATCCCTAGGAGAAGCGCTCTCAATGATACTATTCTATCACACCCAACTCACTCGGATGATATAGAAATAGCTCTGAAAGAATACGTAACTAAAAACTCAACTCCTGTCCTGATTTTTCCCCATTGACACTTTGGGAGGCCCACAAGACATTGCTCTGAGGAGCTTGTATCCGTCAAGCGTCTTTGCTTAAAAAAGAAAGGCGTCAGTTACAACAGAAACTGGAAGCAGAATTCAATTCTTCTCACACGCTTTTTCAATCGAACCCTACCCTCACAGCTAGGTTGCAACTTGATAAAGCACGACTTGATCTCGATCTGTTATTATCAGATTCTGCTGATAAAATTTTAAGCAAGTCAAGACACACCTTTTATCTTAGAGCTAATAAACCTGATACACTCTTAGCCCGTAAGCTTAAAAATCTAGATCGCCCTTCTAAGCCAATAGGATTGAAGTTATCCCGAGACACATATTCAAGTAACCCTGTAAAGATTCTTCATACTTTCCAAAAACACATTGCTTCCCTATATAAAATGGAAGGCTGTTTAGACCAGAAAATGGCAAATTGTTTTTTCTCTCAAATAACATTACCAGCTATACCTTCGATTTATCGTGACAATCTTCAAAACCCAATTACAATCAACAAAATCTTATTGGCTATTAAAGCTTTCAAACCGAATAAGTGTCTAGGTCCTGATGGCTTTTTAGCCAAATATTATAAAAAGTTTGCACAGATTTTGGCTCCGTTATTGACTAATGGCCGTAACTTTCTTCTTGATGGACATTAATTTCGACCTGAGACTTTAACTGCTATAATTTGAATGATCCCAAAACCCCACACTGATGATTCATCTTGGACCAATTACACGCCCATCTCGTTGCTTAATCTTTTTTTTTTTTTTTTTTTTTAATTTTTTATTTAGTGGTATGCGACATACAATGAAATGATAACTTCACAGAAAATGTTGTTCAAACAAAATAGCTTACATATGAGCACAAGATAGTGGTATCTGAACAAAATATAAGTAAACTCCATATATTATAACAAGGATAGCTCTATACATAAAAAGATACCTAGATACCCAGGAAGTATAAGACTAGGGCTTCTCTTCGATAGGGCAGTTAATCACTAATAACCCTCTGGGGATTAGCCCTAGATCCATGAAGGATTTGGGCATCCTCACCTAGGGGAAGGGTACTGTGGTGTGACCAGCTGGGGTCGAAACATACCAATTTTTGATTTAAAGGAGAAAAAAAATTAATAAAGGAGAAAAGAGAAAAGAGACTGGGGGGAAAGAAACTGAGTAAAGGAAAAGAGGGGGGGAAGGAGGTGATGTGATGTTAAAGTGAAGAGGGTAGAGGTAGAAGTCCACCTAGAGAGCAAGGACCGCCCCAAGCTCTCCAGGCCATCTGAGGGCCATGGTTTGGAACAAGAGCCTCTGGCATACGCCTTGGCCCAACTATATCGTACGGAGGTATTCCTCTGAGAAGCGGAACTGGGTCCAATAAAACCACCTGGTCTTATGTTCCTCGGATTTATCCCGGACCGTTGCAGTCAGGTCTTCCATTCGCTCAATGTCATTAACCCTCGCGAGCCAATGGGCCACCGTGGGGGCAGATTGTTGCTTCCAGAGACTTGGGATGCAAGCTCTAGCAGCGTTGAGTAGGTGTTTAAGGAGAGATTTGTGGTATCGCTTACTTGACATGGGGGTGAGGTTGAGGAGCACAGCAGCGGGGTCATTGGTTAAGGAAATGTCTGTGAATTTGTGGATGAGTCGGAGGACAGGTTGCCAGAAAGTTTGTAGTTTTGGGCAATCCCAAAAAATGTGGAGAATAGTACCAGCTTGTTGTTCGCAACGCCAGCAACGGTCAGATTGATTGGGAAATATTTTGGCCAAAACGGCCGGAGTGCGATACCAGCGTGTGATCAATTTATAGGAGATTTCCTGATATTTGCTGCAAAGTGACGATTTATGAGCGAAGAAGAGTATGCGTTCCTTCTGTGGGGTGGTGAATGTTATTTTTAGGTCTTTTTCCCACTTGGTTAAGAAGGGAGGGTCTGTGGTAGCTTGTATGTCCATCAGTGTTCTGTAAGACCTAGAGAGGGAACCTCGGATTGGGCCATCACTCAGGCATATTTCTTCGAAGGAATGGAGTTGTCTAGAAAAAAGCGTGTATTTGGGTAGACAGCTGAGGAAGTGGGAGAGCTGCCCTGCTCTCCAACTATCCAATGAGATAGGTGCCTGTCCTGCTATTAATGCCCCTGTGGGGATCCAGCCCGTGGGTCCTAGGAGATGAGATGCGCGTAAAAGTTTTTTCGGGGCTTGTCTGGTAAAGACCGGGTCTGACAGGCCCGGGGGAAATCTAGGATGACCCAAGATTGGAGTCATGGGAGAGGGAAAATTAGGCAGGGAGGAAAGACGAAAAAATCGTTCCATCTCGGTGAGAGAGGGGCCAATCAACGGGTGAGCGGTCAGGTGGAGATCCAACCGCCCACCCGCCCAAGGCAGGCCAGCCAAAGGAACCTGTGCCATCTCCTGTTCCAGCGTGACCCATAGTTTCCATTCCCCGTGTCGGCACCAGTCAATCACCCGAGTCATGTGCGTCGCTGTGTAATAGAGAGCAGGGTCTGGGAATCCAATGCCTCCCCTCAGCTTCGGCCTTCGCAGCACCGTCCTACCTATTCGAGGATGTCCGCCTCGCCATATGAACTTAATAAACCTCGAACGGACCTCGTGAAAGAAAGTTTGCGGTAATTTGACAGGTAAGGCTTGTAACAAATAAAGAAGCCGTGGCATTGCGTTCATCTTCAGTACGTTGCATCGGCCGAACCAAGACAAAGCGAGTGGATCCCATCTCCTAAGATCTGTAGTGAGTGTTGATAGGAAGGGTTGAAAATTCAGGGCAAAAATGTCCTTTGGATTTGCAGGTATTCTGGTCCCTAAGTATTGAATGGAGCGGGTGGCCCATTTAAACGGGAAGAAGGGACGAATGCCTGCCAGCGTACGGTCTGGTACTGAAATATTCAGAGCTTCTGACTTTTGGAGGTTAACTTTGAAGTTGGAGAGATTGCCATAGCGTTTCAATTCTTGTAACAATGAAGGCAGGGATGTCACAGGTTTGGTGATGTAAAATAAAAGATCGTCCGCATACGCTGCTACTTTGTGTTGATAGTGGTCAGAATGGACACCACTGATATTTGGATTGTCTTTTACATGGCGAAGAAATGGCTCTAGGGAAAGGACAAATAGTAGAGGGGAAAGGGGGCACCCCTGCCTGGTGCCATTGGAAATCGCAAAGATGTCTGAGTTCACCCCGTTCACCCTTACCGTGGCTGTGGGTTTGGAATAGAGGGCAGAGATCCAGTCTAGGATAGACTTCGGCATTCCAAAAGAACAAAGTGTTTCCCGGAGAAATACCCAGTCCACCCTATCGAAAGCCTTTTCGGCATCGGTGGATAGGAGTAAAAGAGGGGTGTTGGATCGCCTTGCCTTCTCTATGACGTTTAATGTCCGGATGGTGTTATCCCTTGCTTCTCGCGTCTGAATGAAGCCTACCTGGTCAAGCGCAACCAAACGTTGCATTAGACTGTTGAGCCTCGAGGCTATGATTTTCGTGAGGAGTTTGATGTCGCAGTTTAGCAGGGAAATGGGCCTGTAGCTGGAGCACAGCAGTGGGTCCTTCCCGGACTTAGGAAGAACCGAAATAGAAGCTTGCAGCATGTCGGGGGGAACAGTATGTCCATCGAGTATGGCATTGAAGGCTGTGATGAAATGGGGGGCCAGCTGTGTCTGAAATGCTCTGTAGTACAGGAGCGTAAAGCCATCAGGACCGGGGGCTTTCCCCGGCTGTGTATCCTTCAAGGCATTAGCAAGCTCATCTATGTGTAGAGGTTGGGATAGTAGTTCCCGTTCGGCTTCCGTAAGAGAAGGGAGTTTGGCTTCTTGAAGGTATTCCCGAATGTTTGAGAGGGAGGGGGCCGAAGATCCAATGGCCTGTACTGCATCTAAATTATAAAGCTTTGAATAGAAATCTCGAAAGGCGGCTGCTAGGTCCGTGGAATCATGAATCTTGGAGCCTGATGGGGTCAAGAGAGCTGGGATGTATGATTGTGTGCGTTTAGCTCTTAATGCATTGGCCAACAAGCGGCCACATTTATCGCCATACTCATAAAAGGAGCGGCGAGCTTTGAGCAGGATATGTTTGGCCTTGTAAAGGGAATGCTCCCTGATTGCCTCTCTAGTCCGGAGTAACTCTACTTCCGATGTGTGGTCAGGGCGAGCTTTATGTTGTTTCTCCAAAACGTTAAGTTTTGTCAAAAGGTCGGTCAGAGTTTTGGCGTGGCGTTGCTTGGCCGCATGGCCAATTTTTATGAAGATCCCCCTAATGTAGCATTTATGTGCTGACCACACTGAGAGAGGGTTAGACACGGAGCCATTGTTGTTTTCAAAATAGGAACGAAGTTCTCTGCTGATCTCCGCCACTGTTTCAGGGTCTTTGAGAAGTGATTCATTCAGACGCCAAGATGGTGTCTTTGAGTGTGAGCATGGGAGAGTGAGGTCCAGGAAAACCGGAGCATGGTCAGATAATGTTATCTGGCCTATCTCCGCTTTGGAGGCTAAGGAAATTGTGGAGTGTTGTATTAGGAAAAAATCAATCCTGGAATAGGATTTGTGGGTTGGAGAATAGAAGGAGAAATCTCGTTCTTGAGGATGGAAAATTCTCCATATATCAACCAATTGATGGTCATGCAGCAAGTCTTTCAGAGCTCGTCTTGCACCTTGAGTTAGAGATGTTGATTGGGCAGATGAGTCCTTAGATGGATCTAAGGTGAAGTTAAAGTCTCCCCCCAAGACAAGCGTTCCCTCACGGAAAGACTCCAACTTTGTCAGGAAAGTTTGCAAGACCTGGGCTTGATTTGTGTTAGGTAAGTAGAAATTTGCCAGAGTAACTGTGTGAGAGTCGATTTTGCCCTTCAATAGCAAGAACCTGCCCTCTTGATCCTGGATTTCATCCAGGAACTGCCAGTGTAGAGATTTGGATAGTAAAATACTTGTCCCCTTGGATTTAGAGGAAGTAGAAGTACTATGGTAGCCCACCGGAAAGTGCTTGTTAGTAAGTCTCGGGACCTTATCTGCCCGAAAATGAGTCTCTTGGAGAAAGGCTACGTGCGCTCTATGTCTCCAGAGTTCAGACAGACAACTGGTCCGCTTCTCAGGAGCGTTCAATCCGTTAACGTTCCAAGAAAGGAATTTGAGAGCCATAATGATAGAGTGTCTGCTCCCTAGGTGGTGAGAGAGTATAGAAAAGGAAAGAGGAGAAGAGGGGGGAAGGTGGAAGTTGACAAAAAAAAAAAAAAAAGGGGGGGGGGGGGAGTTGAGGGAAGTGAGAGAAACTAAAGTATAGAGAAGAAGAGGAAAGATACGGAAAAAAAAAAAAAAAAAAAAAAGGTATGGGGTCTATCAAGAGGTGTAACTCCGTACAGGAGAGCTACTGCCACCAGGGCAGAGTATTCCTACTGTGGGAGGAGGTAGGGCACGGTCAAGCGCGGAGTCCCAGCCATTGGAACCCCCCGCAGCAATGTTCACATATTAATGAAATAACACTACCAACATGAAAGGTAAAACTATCATTGTAGATCTAACATTGGAGAACCGAACATATAAGCATATACAATCAGCAAAATTAATACTGAAAAGTTAACAATTAAAGGTTATCTAACGCCCTTAAATCAGGCCCAGTGTGCCATGTAGCGCACGGAAAGAGCAAGAAGATTAACAGTACTCCAGCTCTAGAGACACTTCCTAGTCTCCCCTGCGTTTGGCACCGGGTTTACCACTTTTGTGTCTCACCAGGGGGCCATCCCTACCTTCCTAGGCTCGCCTGGAAAGAAGCCCGACCCGCTCTCTACGGCAATTCAGACAGTGTCTCCCGTTATAGGGCCCTTTGTGAGCGGTCCAATGCTAATGGGCACTGGAGCCGCCGAGGAGACCAGTGAGGCGTCAAAAAGGTATATGGTAAATGCACCCCATAAAAACTGTGGTTATTCCTGTCTCTGACCTAACAGCTCGGGTGCGTGGAGGCGATGTGGGAACACGGATCCGACACCTACCCCCACACGCCCATAGGAAGAAACAGACAAAAAGCAATCTAACAGTATAAAACAGTAGGGGATTAGCTCATGTAAACTAACTGTTGAATCCAATACTTTCCCCATCACCCGTAGCATTGGACAAGTCCTCTAGCTTCCTCTCTCTTCGTACGATGGGTCCATCTGCTGTATTCCAGGTTGGGGAATAAAAAAAAAAAAAAAAAAAAAGGTGGGGGGGGGGGGGTTCTTTTCCTTTTTCTCCACCCCCTTCCCAGGAGACCCCCTCTCCGTGACTCTGGGACAACGCAGTGTACACTGTTTGTGCAAGAAATCCCATGGAGTGTTCATTTGGGAAAGTCAGGTATGTCTCAGAACGGTTCAAGGCAATAAGGGGGACTGGTGAGCTCCTATAAAACCGACTGTGAGGCGGTTGGGCCCTCCTTCGGTAATAGGAAAAAACCCCAAGGCAATGAGGAAAAAAACAAAAACAAAAACAACCAAAAAAAAAAAAAAAAAAAAAAAAAAAAAAAAAAAAAAAAGGGGGGGGGGGTAGGGGAGCCCCTCCAACCCCCAAGGATGGAAAAAAAAAATTTTTGCTTGGATACAGCGAGGGGTGAACACACCCCTGACAAGAGGGGACTGCCGATTACTTATTTCTTCGGATTCAAGAGGCTGGATCTTGGGGTGCCTGTAAGGGGCCTCTCTGTGATCGACGGTAGGCCCGGACCCTTTGTTGTCTTCCGTCTGTGGGCCGACGTTGTGGGTTCGACTGCACATTTACCAGGAGCCAGTTGGGGACAGTGACTGGGTTCATCCCAGCGAAAGTGAACAGGAGTGGAAGCTCTGAGGGGTGACGCAGGGCAAAGGCGTCCGTACCCTTACGGACAATAAGGTGGAACGGGTGGCCCCATTTGTATGTGAGACCCTTCTCACCGATGCCGTCTAGAAGTGGTTTGAGTGCTCTCCTCATCATCAGAGTTCTCCTGGAAATATCTGGGAGCAGGTGGATGGCCGCGCCATCAAATTCCAGAACACCCACCTGCCATGCCTGTCTCAGGATTTCTTCCTTGAGGCTAAAGGAGTGCAGGCAGCAGAGGACATCCCTGGGTCTGTCCGGTAAGTTCGGATTAGGGCCGAGAGTTCTGTGAACGCGGTCTATGGTAATAGCTGTATCTCGCGGGCGATCTAAGTAACGGTTAAAGATGGCGGTCACCGACTCGCGGAGCTCAGATTGTGTAATGGACTCCGGAATTCCCCTTAGGCGTATATTCTGTCTGCGACTGCGATTCTCTAAATCGTCTAGGAGTAGTTGTAACTGGAGAAATTGGTCATTAATTTCAGAGTGTGAAGACTGCACAGCCTGTATATTCTGGGACATTGCTCCCTGTTCCTGCTCCACTGCTGTAATGCGTGTATCTAGCACTGCAACTTCCTGTTTAACAGACTGTATCTCTCCCCTCATGGCCATCTCCATTCTAGAGGCTAGTGATTCAAAATCATCTCTGGTGGGGAGCTGCTGTAACAGTGTCCATAATTTGTGGGTAGGATCAGCAATGAATACAGGCTCTAACTGCTGGGATGATGTAGCTGGTGTACTCACTGTGTCCTGTAGCTGTAAGATGTTTGCTGTGTTGAAGCCAGAAGTAGCGTGGCAGGGAGAGGTGTATGGAGAGGTCTGTATGGAGCTGGGCAGCTCCTCTTCCACCCCAGGTGATACTGCCAGCGATCTTGGCAGGCAGGGAGATAGGTCACTGATGGGGGAGTATGGCGGCATCGTGAAATCTTCTCCCTGCCGCTGCGAGCCTCCACAGGTGGTCGTCTCTCCCCGGGTATCCCCCGTCACATGACTGGTCGGCGCCATCTTGGATACCGCCGGGGTAGAGGCGGACAGTTTGAGCTGTTTTAAATAGCGATCCATGCCGCTGGTAGTGTGCTGTTAGCGGCGGTTCGGTCTCCAATCCGTCTGTAGTGCTTGTGGATGCTGGTAATGTGTGGTATCGTGTCGTTGGTATGCTGCACGGGTGCCGCCGGCCGGGAGCTCACAGTACAAGCGTCCTCACGCCGCCATGCCGAAGCCACGCCCCCCTCGTTGCTTAATCTTGATGTAGCAGAATCTCTGACCTCTTCCAGCCTAATGAGAGCCTTCAGGGCCAAAGATAGCTGACATCCTTCAATATGTGGTGGGTTGTGAGGCATAGTGGGTGCAGAGGTGATAAAAGTCATTGGGCGCCAGACACTTCTTGGATGTAAAAGAGGTTTTATTTCTTTGACAGTCATTTTTTATATTTTGCCTGGGAAAGCGTGTTAGGGCCAGGACACCCTTAAGTAGTTGCAATTTCAAATGGCAGACTCCAAGACTTCAACAGGAGGACAGCCATACAGGGAAAGGCCCCAGCAAGACACCACTTCTGCACGTGCAGGATTCCTGTCTCCTATGGCAACAGTACTTAAACAGTTCCTAACTCAAAGAAACAGTTCTCTCAGCTGTACTACAATTTCTCCTTGTAGTTCTTCAGCACCTTGAGCTCCTGGTCTCTCGCTAGACCCTCTGATTCACTGACTCTGAATCCCGTGAGCTCCTCAAGGCTTTTGCAGTGGTATCTCCCTCAAGCGCCACCCACGCTTCCCTGCTGGGTCCCTAGCTTGGCACTTCTGATACCTTCAAGCATCACCCCTGCTGACCGGCTCGGCCCCTGGCTTGGCACACAAGGCTGCTCTGCAAGCGTCACCTCCGCTGGTTGGGTCCCTGACTTGATCACCGCCTGAAGTTTCCAGATTCTCCACCATGCCCGTTCGGTAAGAATACTGCTCTGGTACTTGCTTCAGTTACTCACTGTGGTCCCTGGTAAAGGGGATTGGTCCCTTAGTGGCAGCAACTTCCCTTCTACCTCCGACCATGACAGGTTCTCCAGCCGGCAGAACAGTCACTTTTGGTTGAACTGTAAGTCGCAGTCCCAACCCTGTGCTGCCCTCTTACTTCTGGATAGGCCCTCACACAGCCTGGCAGCCTGATGCCCCCGGGATAGGCCCAATCTCCAGCCTAGCAGCCAGGGCAGACGACACCCATCTATCCAGGGTGGTACACAAGAACCTGGATCACCTGACTTCCCAAATATATAGGCTCTCCCAGTAGGCCAAGGGATTCAACAAAATCCCTGCCCATTGGCTGAGATACCCCATATACCCATAACCTGACCTTGAGTTGTCCTTCTCAATCTAATATCTCCAAGTGTCCGGCCACCTGGTGATAGAAGAGGAAAGTACAACCAGGTTAAACTTAGGGAGAAGTCAATGGATCCCTAATAATTAACTATAGTAGCTACTCCTGACAAGGAATTTGGCGAGGAGCTCCCTGACTAAACCCCAGGGCGCTACATTGACAATAAACTTGTGGCAAAAGTTTTAGCAACCAGATTGAACACAGTAATATGTTCTCTAATTCATAAAGATCAAGTTGGTTTTATACCATTATACCAAGTGGGGGATAACGTACATAGGGCCACTGTATTGTCACATGCTGCTAGATTATGACGAATTTGCCTCGCGCTTTATCCCTTGATATTAAAAAAGCCTTTGATACGGTATCGTAGCCCTACCAACACTATGTCCTGGAGCGTTGGGGATTCGGTCCCCACTTCCTTGGTTGAATTTCATCATTATATAATAAGCCAAGAGCCTATATCAAATATGCTGGATATAAATCTGACCGTTTTAAATATTCAGAGGCACACGTCAAGAATACCCCCTGTTCACTTTACTTATTGAACCCCTTGCCCAATTGATACGCTCTGATCCCTCAATTAAGGGCCTTGAACTTGCTGGTCACCAGCATAAACTTTGTCTATTTGCTGATGATATCCTAGTCCTTATGTCCTGCCCGCATATTTCAGCCCCTAACCTTATTCGAAAACTTGACTGTTTTGCTCATATTTCTGGTCAAACCAATAAACCTTATAAATCTACAGCATTAAATATATCTCTCTTTCCTTCTGAATTACAACAAGCACAGACTTCCCTCTCTATTTCATGGTCTTCTACTCACCTTCCTTACCTAGGTATCACACTTACAACTAACCTTTCTGAACTCTATGCAGCTAATTTTCCCCCAATGCTACGTCAAAATAATAAATGATTATCTCAGTGGTCTTCCCTTCCTTTATCTTGGATAAGCAATATTAATGTTGTTATGATGGCTATACTACCTAAAATCCTTTATCTTTTCTGAGTCCTACCCATTCCAGTCCCTTCATATTTTTTAAGAATAATACAAAGTAAGACAAATGCCTTTGTCTGGGGCTCTTCGAAACCCTGACTACCGAAGCACACCCTCTATCTCCCTAAACTTAGAGGCGGCCTCAGATTCCCAAATTTTACATCTTATTATTATGTGGCTCAATTAGCGTAACTGCCAAAATACCATGTGATCTCTGAAATCCCTCTTTAGGCAGTGTTAGAATCTGTGGATTGTAATCCATTGTCTCTGACTAGCCCTTTATGGCTGCGCCCGTCATATCGCAAAAAAAATTACCAATCCAATTACTAAACATCTTCTTGTCTTTGGGACAAATTTAAACTAACATATGGCTTACAATCCCCACATGAACCACTTCAATCACTTTTAAAAACCCTCTCTTTTACCCTGTCTGGATCTCCCCTGCATCCTTTCGAGCATGGTCCGCATCCAACAACCAGACTTCATGAACTGACATCTCCCACCTCAATCAAATCATTCCCCACTTTATGTGAAAACCATGGACATCCAAAATCTGAAATATTTCGTCTTCTTCAGATAAAAAACCTTTTTACACCATATATCCAAGACGGAGTTAGACTTGATAATTTATCTCGATTTGAAGACATACGTAAACATGATTCTTATACAAAAGGACTGATTTTTACTCTCTACATCCAACTCATTGCTAAACCTGATGCTGAGCCACCTACCTATGCAGCTAAATGGAAGGCTGACCTTGGGCTTAAGCTGGAAACAACTGATTGGAACAAAATCTAGGATGCAACAAAATCATCCTTACAAAACACAGTTGCATTAGAAACAAATTATAAAGTACTCACAAGTTGGTACTTGGTCCCTGCCAGGATTGCAAAATATGCTCCCAGCTACCCTGCATTCTGTTTTCGGGGCTGCACCGCTATTGGGTCACATTGTCATAATTGATTGGACTGCCCGGTAGCTAAAACATTTTGTAAGGAAATGTTCCATATACTTTCTATCCCGTTTAAGGATCCATCTCTCCTGATCCCTCCGTGGCACTTCTAAATTTAAAACCGGTTAACCTCACCCGATCCCACTTTAAACTCCTTTTACAAATTACAATAGCGGCGAAACAGACCATTGCCAAAGCTTGGAAATCAACAATGTTAATATTAGCTGAAACCAAACACATAGCTAACCAAGCTATGATCAATGCCAAAATAAAAGCTATCACTCATGACAAATTCTGTAAATTCGAGAAAACCTGGCATCCTTGGGTTAAACATTTTTTACCCCCCTAATTGTGATTAATCCTTATTAATGCCTTGGTAACATACAATTATACTTACACTTCGTATATGTGTGTGTCTGGTGCTCAAAGTTGCATTCTACCCCGGAGACTATTCCTACTTCTATTCTTCTTCTTTTTATTCTTACCTTATTCTTATTCGTGTTCTTAATTCTTCTTTCTTCTCCTTTTCTACTCTTTCCCTCCCTTTACTTAATTTTTATCCCTTGCCTTTCTCCATGTTTGCGCTCCCATTTTCTCCCTTTATTTTTCCTCTTGGTCCAGGTAGCAACAATTGTACCTATACTTTCTATAATTGTAACATTATACTTTTGAGCTCTAATACGCTTCATTTACTAGATAGATCTCCCAATACATTTTTCATGTTTATGCTATTTGTGATATTTGAAGATCGATAACCTCTTGTTTAATACTAATTTGTCTTCTTTATTATATTGAATTTCGATCTTTCTCAAACACTTTTAAGAACAAATCCTCTTAATTATTTTGCCTATTTTTGAACTATAGTGTATATATTATCTTATATTGTGTCTTGGAGCCATCTTCAAAATTGTAGTTTATGATGTTACTTCTTTATTGTTGCATCTGTACCTGATTGTATACATTTTTTAATTATAATAAAACAAATTTGACAAGGAAAAAAAAAAAAAGTATAAAATACTATTATGATCTCATGATTAGACAAAAAAATGGGGGAAAGGAGGGGGGAGGGGTAAATTAGCCCACCCATAAAGAATTTCCTTACCCTACTTTACTCACAGGTTAGCTCACAGGTCAATATGTAGTGCTATGGACAGAAATTAATCTGGGGATGTCTGCCCCGGGTACTGTGGGATTACTTCCCCACGAACGTCAGGGCGCACATGAGAGAACCACGCAATAGTTGCAAATCTCCATTGTGTAGTCAGGGGTAACATAGTCAACAATTCCAAAGGGGGATCTATGAAAAAATATTTTAATATGTAGTAAATATAAAGATTAAAATATAGCTAGTGCCTTAACAGAGTAGATAATGTGACTAGTGATTAGATCCCAAAAAGAAGGCGATCATAAACCCCAGTATGAGGAATTGTGTTAGTATATCTCAACGTGAATATAAAAGTAATCCAGAATAGAAGTGCTCCTAGATTGATGAAATCTGGGAGTGGGTTTCAAGCATATAGTTGGACAGGTGTCCAAAGTGAAAAGAAAAAAGAAGTGATCCCTTTGGGGTGACCTGCGGGGCCCACTGGGGCTGTTGGGGTTCGGGATTATCTTCACCACCTCTCCTGGATTCACCCCATCCTATTTCAATCCCTGTATCGTTCAGATTTTCTCGTACTTTTCCTATAAGGATGCCCCATGTGAATTTAATAAGGTAAATATAACAGATAACACTGTTCATTTTAAGCATATAGTGTTGATTGTACATCTCACATGCAAATGTCCTTCCTGATTGACCATGTTGGCCCTTGTTCTGAGCCTTTATTGCAAAAGTCTTAATAAACACATTGAAAGAGAAAAGAAAAAAGAAAGAAAAATGACAAGTTAGATACAGCCCAAGTGAGGTCCCAAATGTGGACTCAAGAAAACCAATACTAAAAGAAGTGAGTAAAACAGAAAAAACACTGTCAACACAAAGTACCTATATCAAACTGGTGTATCCATAATCCCAGTGTAGTGGAAGGTAATGCGAGAAGGTGAAGAAAGACAGACCAAGGTGTAATAACCTAAAGAGAGTGCTATATGTACCCTGAACGCAGATGTAGGTGCCTCCCAGCGTCATGAAGGCATTCAAAGTATTTGAATTAATTGGACTTATGGATGCTTTCACAGCTTGTTTATCCCATTGATTTTATTACATGTGCCCATGGATATCATTATCCATTAGATTTTTATTATGCATTATCATGCTTAATTGTGCCTGTTTATGTTCATGTTTATTTGTGTGCTGCACCAGGTATCTTTCCTTTCATTCAAAATGGGGAGGAAGGCAGCCATGGCAAAGGCGCTAGCCATCTGGGCGGAATTGCCAGAAGACTCCCTCGTGGAGTAAACGCTGCTGATGTACACAGGCATCAGCATGAGGACACCATAAGTAACGTCAAACGTCCGGCGAGGCTAGCGTAGCACTGAAGCTGTCATGAGAGGGTTTACCCGTTGGTGGTGCTATCGGTCTCTTGGGTCGCAGTACCAGTGTCCACCAGCGGGTGTCTTCCAACACATAGGACCTGTAGTAAGAGGACTCTCCTGCTGGTGGCACTGTTGCATCCTTGGGCCGTAGTACCGGTGTCCACCAGCGGGTGCACTCCGGCAGTGTGGAGCAAACAGCACCCTCTGTGCTCAGCTGTAACATGAGGCCAATTACTACAGCCTTATAAATACCCGGCAAGCCTCCCAGGCTGGCCTTGGTATCTTTCTTCCTTGCGCCCTGACCTGTAAACTCGTACCCGTACCTGAACCTGAGCCTGTATGCGATCCCATCCTGATCCTCTCCCTCCTGTGTTCCTATTCCCTTGTATCCATATCCCATCCATTATCTCCCTCTCCTATCCTGCCCTTGTTCAGTTGCTGATCCCCTGTGTATGACCCTGGCCTGGCTTACGTGTTTGATTTTGGTACTTCCCTTTGGCTGTATATATTATCTGTTGTTTGTGGGTTTCTGTTGGTTGGTTGAGCACTATTTATATTTGGGGTGTTTGTTTATTTATATCACTTATTTTAAATAAACATTATTCTTATTTCACTTTACATGCGTTTTGGTTTCCTCTTTGCAGTCCACACAATCTGGTCACACCTGTTCATGACAGAAGCGCAGCGGAAAACCGCCCAGACCCCTGTGTCCAACCAGGCGGGAGGATGAGGGGGAGAGGAAGGGCTCCTGGAGTGCATTGCAGCTCCCGGAAGCAGCAACAGATCCAGAGGACCCCGCAAGTACTGACCTCATATGACCGAGGAAGTTGATCTTTAAGGCTATTGACATGTAATTGAATATTCTGTATAGCCTAAGAAAATTATATGGGCCCCTCACAATTGATATGTATAAATATATATAGAGCAGGCCCACAATAAGTGGGGCCTGTCTGTAATAATACCAAGTTATAGCTATCATCAGAATTACCGACTGTAGTCACATACTTTACATAAAATAAGTGGCTATATACCTTTCATCAAGGATATATGCCTTCTGGTGGCACCCCAACCCACTCCCCGCCTCAACCCAGAGGGATGGAAGTACTACAGGGGCTTGACCACTCATTCTCTAATTCCTTAATCCCAGTTCCAACATTTTCTTTCCTTCATCAAAGACTGCCTTACAGGAGGTTTCAGGGATGTAACAAGGACTAACACAAATCTTGGCACTGGGTCACTTAGTGATGATATCATGTTTTATGACATCAGTAAGACCAGGTAAGGCTGAAAAAAAATCCTTAGTTCCCTAAAGGAATTTTTTACCTCTTGTGTTTGGGGTTTTGACAAGGTATCCACCACCCAGATGCTGTCAAAAGTAATGAGGAATAACTCAACATCAGGGCCGGATTAAGAGCATCATGGGCCTGGTGCTGAGGATTTTTGTGGGCCTTTTTATGGAAATAAATAAAATGAAATGCAAACAATTTTTGTTAAAACAAATTAAATAGTTAAACAAATCAAATGGGGGGGGGGTGAGAGGGGTGAGAGAGCAGCGTGAGAGAGAAAGGGGTGAGAGAAAGAGGAAGGGTGAGAGAGAGAGAGGGTCGGGGGGGTGAAAGTGAGAGGGAGGGGGTGGGGGCATGAGAGAGAGAGGGTGCTTTTGGGTAGCCATAGTAGGGTAGTAATGTGGCGCACCAGCATAGCGCGCCACGGCAAACTGTGGGCGGAGTCATATTGCTGTAAGAGTGGGAGGGGCTGCCCTACATGCAATGCATGGGAGCGTGCGCGCTCTGTCACATCTGCATGATGTGAATGGAGCCGTATACTTACCAACCATGTAACAGGGGTATTTACTATGACAGACCCTTCCCTGCCTCTCTGATAATCTCTGTATCTTTATCCACCTTCTCTCAGTACACCTGTGCATTCTAAATCCCTCTGTAAACCTCTGTACCCCAAACTGTCTCCTGCACTCCAAACCCCCTAATTTCTGCTTAATTCCACATAGTTCTGCTCATCTTTGCACACCAGCCCCCCCTGCACACCCCCTCTTTGGTCATGTTTGCCCTCCAAACTGTAATCCCTTCTCTGTTTACTTCTGGACACTCCCTACCCCATCCATCTGCCCACTTTTGCAGTACAGGCTGATGGAAGGCTCAGTGATCATGGCAGGCACTGCTTGTTGTACATGCCCAATGATGGCAGCATTCAGCAAAGGTGATGGTGGACAAGGGCTCAGGGAGTTTGACATACCTATAAATGCTCTAACAATTTACATATCAAACCCATCAGCAATTTACATATTACAGACACCCACGATTTACATATCAGTCATATCTACATTGTACACAGAGCAAGGCTGGGCCAAGAAACCAAGGAACTCTCCAAACAAGTAAGGGACAATGTTGTTGAGAAGTACAAGTCAGGGTTAGGTTATAAAAAAATATCCAAATCTTTGATGATCCCTAGGAGCACCATCAAATCTATCATAACCAAATGGAAAGAACATGGCACAACAGCAGACCTGCCAAGAGACGGCCGCACACCAAAACTCACAGACCGGGCAAGGAGGGCACTAATCAGAGAGGCAGCACAGAGACCTAAGGTAACCCTGGAGGAGCTGCAGAGTTCCACAGCAGAGAGTGGAGTATCTGTACATAGGACGACAATAAGCCGTACGCTCCATAGAGTTGGGCTTTATGGCAGAGTGGCCAGAAGAAAGCCATTACTTCCAGCAAAAAACAAAATGGCACGTTTTGAGTTTGCGAAAAGGCATGTGGGAGACTCCCAAAATGTATGTAGGAAGGTGCTCTGGTCTGATGAGACTAAAATTGAACTTTTTGGACATCAAAGAAAACGCTATGTCTTGCACAAACCCAACACATCACATCACCCAAAGAACACCATCCCCACAGTGAAACATGGTGGTGGCAGCATCATGCTGTGGGGATGTTTTTCAGCAGTCGGGACTGGGAAACTGGTCAAGGTTGAGGGAAAGATGGATGATGCTAAATACAGGGATATTCTTGAGCAAAATCTGTACCACTCTGTGTGTGATTTGAGGATAGGACGGAGGTTCACCTTCCAGCAGGACAATGACCCCAAACACACTGCTACAGCAACACTTGAGTGGTTTAAGGGGAAACATGTAAATGTGTTGGAATGGCCTAGTCAAAGCCCAGACCTCAATCCAATAGAAAATCTGTGGTCAGACTTAAAGATTGCTGTTTACAAGCGCAAACCATCCAACTTGAAGGAGCTAGAGCAGTTTTGCAAGGAGAAAAGGGCAAAAATCCCAGTGGTAAGATGTGGCAAGCTCATATAGACTTATCCAAAGCGACTTGAAACTGTGATGGTTGCAAAAGGTGGCTCTAAAAAGTATTAACTTTAGGGGGGGGGGTGAATAGTTATGCACATTGACTTTTTTTGTTATTTTGTCCTATTTGTTGTTTGCTTCACAATAAAAAAAAAACAGCATCTTCAAAGTTGTGGGCATGTTCTGTAAATTAAATGATGCAAATCCTCAAACAATCCATGTTAATTCCAGGTTGTGAGGCAACAAAACACGAAAAATGCCGGGGGGGGTGAATACTTTTGCAAGGCACTGTAAGTAATTATTGATGCTTGATATTTATGGTTTGATTAAAAATATATATAAAAAATTAGATAAGTATGTATGATACTAATATTTCATTATACAGTACATTATAGATTACTTTCATCCATATTCTCCTGAAGAAATGAATTAATTTAATGAAATGCATGGAGAAAATACAGTTCAACTTTTATATATACTGTATTAAACCTATATGGTTAGGTACAATATCTAGAGGGTCTCAGGGTTGAAGGTGGTATTAATTTTTGTGTATATGTTGCAATAACTAGGCCTATATGTTTTTATATGTATATGTACTGTAATAAAGATTTCACATTTTCTATTTGGATGCGAGGATAGTCCTAATATCTCTAGGCAAATAACTGTAGCAAAAAAAAAATAAAAAAACGATGACTTCCATATTAGGGCACATGCACACAGGACGTTTTTTGCAGCTGCTTTTAGGGGTGTCTGGCGTTTTTTCTTGTTTTTACTGCCACTGAACTCTCCTCCATGTTAGCCTATGTGTCCATGCACACATAAACTTTGGAGGCATAAGTGTTTAGGAGCAGTAAAAAAAACAACTGCCAGTGCGTCCAGGAGCAGAGGCTGTAAATACAGGAAATGCCACAAAACACAGCTAAACGCGGATAAACGATGTAACAAGCTTGCTGTTTTGAGGTGTTTTTAAATTTTAGGGAGTGTTTTTACAGTAAAAACGCTTAAAAACGCTAACATTCAAAAATGCGGAAAAACGCGACTATACGGGTGGAACTAAACTACTCAGTTCATTTTGTGTCTTTTTGTATTTTGTAATATCCACAAATAAATATTTTTGAATCTAGAGTCATTACCATCCCCTTCTGAGACTAGAACTTGACTGACCATTTTACTTTTTATGGTTCATTTGTTTTTGTTTCTCATGTTTACTTATCATCTTGCATGACCATTTTTATATGGTTCATTTGTTTTGGTTTTTCATTTTTACGTATTATTTTGTATGACCATCTTTATGTGGTTCATTTGTTTTAGTTTTTCATGTTTACTTTTACATTAGCGAATTCCATCAGATATATCTACGCATTCATGCTCATTATTTTACCTTGACTTGTAGATTCCTACAAGCATAATGTATAAATTATTACTGCACTGCATATTGAAAATGCCTTAATGCTTGCCTGTCCTACCATGATGGGGAATCTTACAAGTCTATGATTTTACATACGTGAATACAGCCCCCACTGGAAATGCTGTGGTACATACCCAGATCAGGCTAATGCTTGTGCTAGTGTCTCACTAATACAGGAGGTGTGTTAATAGCTAGACCGCCAGGTGAAAACAGAGGCAAAAAAAACAGGGAAAAGAAAACTAATGCAGCCACCATATATAAGGATTAGTAAGCTGCAACATATTACATTTTCAGTTTAATACCACTTTAAATGCATTGATTTCATTTGTTTTCTTTGTTAGGCTTTATTTCCTAAACTTTCACCTGGTGATCTGACCAGTGCACCTGTAACATTTCAACTTTCTACAACAACACTTTCTTAACCACCTCAATACTGGGCACTTTCACCCCCTTGCTTCCCAGACCAATTTTCAGCTTTCAGTGCTCTCTCCCTTTGAATGACAATTACTCAGTCATGCTACACTGTACCCAAATGAAATTTTTATAATTTTGTTCACACAAATAGAGCTTTCTTTTGGTGGTATTTATTCACCACTTAATTTTTTATCTTTTGTGATATAAGTGAAAAAAGAGTGAATATTTTGAAAAAAAACCCCCAAATTTTCTACTTTCTATTTTAAAAGAGACCAAAAAAATTAAATTTTGTCGAAAATTCAGGCAAAAATGTATTCTACCACATGTCTTTGGTAAAAAAAATCCTGATAAGTGTATGATCATTGGTTTGTGTGAAAGTTATAGAGTCTACAAGCCATGCTACGCATTATTGAAAATGTATCAATCCTAATGCACTGATGGCCTAATGCACTGATCTCATTTCTTGAGGCCCTAAAATGTCAGGACAGTACAATACACCCCCAAATGACCCCTTTTTGGAAAGAAGACAGTCTGAGATATTTAGTAAGAGGCATAGTGAATTTTTTGAAGTTGAAATTTTTCCCCCACAATGCTTTGGAATATTAAGAAATATATATATTTTTTTTTTCTTCACTAAATTGTCATATTTACAAGTTATTTCTCACACACGGTGCAGGCATAATT
Source organism: Aquarana catesbeiana (assembly GCF_042186555.1). Lineage (NCBI taxonomy): Eukaryota > Metazoa > Chordata > Amphibia > Anura > Ranidae > Aquarana > Aquarana catesbeiana. The sequence continues at coordinate 228,419,268 of NC_133328.1, forward strand.
GCAATTACACCCCAAAATACATTCTGTTATTTGTCCTGAGCATGGCGATACCCCATGTGTGAGACTTTTCCACAGCCTGGACACACACAGAGGCCCAACATCCATGTAGCACCATCAGGTGTTCTAAAGGCATAAATTACACATTTCATTTCCTGAGTACCTATCACATTTCTGAAGGCCCTGGAGCACCAGGACAATGGAATTATCCACAAAATTACCCCATTTTGGAAGGAAAACACCCCAATGTATATTCTATGAGGCATAATGAGTCTTTTGAACATGTCATTTCTTTCCACAAGTTTTTGGAAAATGTGGAAAGAAAATGAAAACCTATTTTTTTCTCACAAAGTTGTCAATTTAGAAGATCTTTCTAACATATAGCATGTACATAGCCAAAATTACACCCCAAAATACATTCTGTTACTCGTCCTGAGTATGGTGATACCCCATGTGTGAGACTTTTCCACAGCCTGGACACATACAGAGGCCCAACATGCAAGTAGCACCTCCAGGCGTCTAACACATAGCATGTACACACCAAGAATTACACCCCAAAATACATTTTGCTGAGCAAAAGGTAAAAAAAAAAAAGCTCACCTGTGGTTTTAGCAGGCAGGAATACCGTTCCAGAGCAGTCAAAGCATTTGTCCAGACAGCCAAAGGAAATGTCCAGGAATTGTCCAGGCAGCAGACAGATATGGAAAAGTATGAACATGGTTCAGTACAGTCCAAGGTTTAGCAGGCAGTTCAGGTAACAGGCATAGGCATGGCCAGCCCAGGTGGCAGGCAAAGGCATGGCCAGTTTATGTGGCAGGCAAAGGCATGGCCAGTTCATGTGGCAGGCAAAGGCATGGCAAGTTCATGTGGCAGGCAAAGGCATGGCCAGTTCAGGTGGCAGGCAGCATGTACACACCAAGAATTACACCCCAAAATACATTTTGCTGAGCAAAAGGTAAAAAAAAAAAGCTCACCTGTGGTTTTAGCAGGCAGGAATACCGTTCCAGAGCAGTCAAAGCATTTGTCCAGACAGCCAAAGGAAATGTCCAGGAATTGTCCAGGCAGCAGACAGATATGGAAAAGTATGAACATGGTTCAGTACAGTCCAAGGTTTAGCAGGCAGTTCAGGTAACAGGCATAGGCATGGCCAGTCCAGGTGGCAGGCAAAGGCATGGCCAGTTTATGTGGCAGGCAAAGGCATGGCCAGTTCATGTGGCAGGCAAAGGCATGGCAAGTTCATGTGGCAGGCAAAGGCATGGCCAGTTCAGGTGGCAGGCAGAGGCATTACCAGTTCAGGTGGCAGCCGGCAGCACTTTGTACATTGGGCCTTGGTCAGGTAAGACCTGAGGACAGGGGTAGAGGCTTCTTCCCACCCAAATCTCTACGAAGCCTCAGAGTCTCCAGACCCTAATCCGAGAAAACTAAAAACCCGGAGAAAATGTTTTCTCCACTCGGAAAACCTTTTCTGGAACCCCTCACATATGTGAGACCCCTGTGCTGTACAGTGGCAGGGCAAATGATCAGTTCAGGAGGCAGACAAAAAGCATGGTCATTTAACAGGCCGAGGTCAATTCACGTTGCAGACAGAAACATGTTTGGCAGAGACATAGTCATTAACAGTCCGGGTCAATTCACGTTGAAGGCAGAAACATGTTTGGCAGAGTCATAGTCGTTAACAGTCCGGGACATTCACAGAAATGGCAGACAGTGGAAATTGGAAAAAAAATCATCTTCACTTTACTAATAGTGTAGTGAAGTATGATAGCTCTGATAGCACGTTCTAATACAGAGGCCTGGATGGGAGGGACATTGGGGACAGTAGTATCGGGTGTCACGGCGAACTCCTCTACTTGAACACACACAACATTTTTGGGGGGGGTTGTGACCTGTTTGGGTAAGAGGGAGGATTTTGGGAAAGTGCCTTTGAAGTGTACTAGGGATTCATCTACACAAATATTTATATCAGGGGTAAACATCTGCTTGAAGCTCGCACAAAAAATTGATTAGAGGCCAAATTTTGAATAATTTATCGTAACTGGGATGATTTCGAGAGAGGCATTGGGCATTGTTATTGAAGTGTAAAAATCTCATAATCATCTCATAATGGGTTCTGGGCATCAATGACAAATAGACCAGCATGTGGTGGATAGGTTGGGTAGACCAGTAGGAATGGAGTTCATTTTTTTTTTGTCAGCCCCATGTTGAGGGTTAGGCCAAGGAAAATTTTTAATTCTTCCACGGTGAGGGGTTTCCAAACAAATGGATGGGAATATGAAGCACTTGGATTGTTGGCTATATGTTGGCTGGCGTATAGATTACATTGCTCCACAATGTAGGTTAGGAGATCATTGGTAAAAAATAAATGAAAATAATAACGTGGGGTTACATTTTCCGTCTGCATATGTGGGCCTGGCTGGGCTGTAAAAAGGGGAATTACAGGTTCTACTGACGTATCGGGCAGCCATGTTGGATACAGTAGAACATCTGGGAGGCTAGTATGGGCACTGCCTCATGGATGGGATGCTCCGTTGCTAGCATCTGGCCTAGCCTCTAGGAAGGTTGCAAGAACTGCTGGTGGATGCTTGCTTATCCTGGAGTGTTGCACTGCTGGTGGATGCCTGCATATCATCTTGGAGTTCTGCGCTGCTGGTGGATGCCTGCATATCATCCTGAAGTGCTGCGCTGCTGGTGGATGCCTGCTGGTGGATGCCCTGGAGTGCTGCGCTGCTGGTAGATGTCTCCGCCTGCTCATTTCTCCTGATTCTTCTTGTTAGGATTCTATCTTCCTCTGTTTCCATCTTAGAGCCACTGCTTTCCACTGGCTCATAGTCGCTATCTGAGTCTGACGGAGAGAATTCCCCGCTACTCTTATCCGACATACTCTGGAGTATTTGGAGAGCCTTCTCTGCGCTGTAAGATCTTTTTGTCATGTTGGCGGGCAGATGTGCCAGATGGCGGGCAGCAGATGTGTCAGATGTCAGGCGGCAGATGTGTCAGATGGCGGGCGGCAGATGTGCCAGATGGTGGATGGCAGATGTGCCAGATGGTGGGTGGCAGATGTGCCAGATGGCAGGTGGCAGATGTGCCAGATGTTGGCGGGCTGCAGATGTGTCAGATGGCGGGCGGCAAATGTGCCAGATGGAGGGTGGCAGATGTGCCTGATGGTGGGCGGCAGATGTGCCTGATGGTGGGCGGCAGATGTGCCTGATAGTGGGCTTCAGATATGCCTGATGTTGGGCGGCTGTGCCTGATGTTAGCAGGCAGATGTGCCTGATGATTGGTGGGCAGATGTGCCTGATGATTGGTGGGCAGATATGTCTGATGATGGTGGGCGGCTGATGTGCCAGCTGTTGACGAGCTGATGTGTCAGCTGTTGACGGGCTGATGTGCCAGCTGTTGACGAGCTGATGTCACAGCTGTTGGTGGGCTGATGTGCCAGCTGTTGGCGGGCTGATGTGTCAGCTGTTGACAGGCTGATGTGACAGCTGTTGACAGGCTGATGTGCCCGCTGTTGGTGGACAGATGTGCCCGCTGTTGGCGGGCAGATGTGCCAGCTGTTGGCGGACAGATGTGCCAGTTGTTGACGGGCAGATGTTCACTGTATGACAGATAATTTCACTATTTTGTGTTTTGGCGACACTGTGTTTTGGGGACACTAGCTAAGTGATCAGTGGGTAAACAGCAGACAAACAGCTATAAAACTCACTGATCCTCCCGGCTGCAGCACAGATCTCTCTTCCTCTCCTCACTGACAGGCTCTGTGTGAGGAGAGGAAGAGCTGAGAGCAGTTACAATCGCTCTCTATTTACAATACATGACGACTGTGATTGGACACAGTCGTCATGTGATCAGGAGGGCCAATCACAGGGCCCTCCTGTGTTGTACAGCTCTACTGTCTCTGGCGGCACAGGCAGATCGGGATCACGCCGCTGCGTGGGCACGTGGTGGCGTGATCCCCTGTCAGATGCCACCCCTCCCCCCTGTTTACATTACAATGGCTGTGATTAGACACAGCCATTGTGCGGACCAGGAGGGCAAATCACATTGCCCTCCTGCCGTTCCAAGATGCAGCGTGTTCCAAGATGCGGCAGGTCCGCACGCGTGATCCCGCTCCTTCTGAAGGACGTTCGGGAACGTCCAGTCAGAAGGAGGGAGCTCCCACCCGTCCGTTTATGTGCAGTGGCCGGGTGGGAAGTGGTTAAACAATCCGCATCAATCTGGAAGAAAATGATTGTATGGTGAATGGTGTATGAAAATGATGAAATGTGAAAAGATGAACAAAAAAAAGTAGAAAAAGTTTAAAAAAATTATACAAAAAAATTATGATATGTGACAAATTAATTAATAACATGGGAATTTAAAATATTGATGGGGAGGAAAAAAAACAATTTTTTGAAAACTTTAATATGCATTTCTATATCATGGAACTGCGTTTGATACAATAAAGGTTTTATCATTTTATATATATACTCCATACATGTATTTTTACAGTGACAAGCCTCATTTAAAGTCCCATTCTTTCTCCTTTTGTTTTTATTCCATATAGCCAGGGATGGAGGCTTGTCACTATGGACATACCAGGTCACACTTTTTTCCTTTTTACTTATATATGGGGTGGAAGACTTTTTTCTTGTGACCTGCCATGCCAATATTACTATAAGAGACCATACACTTCAGATCCCAAGCCGCCTGTTTTTACTCAATCTTTTTACATATAATAATAATTTACTAGTACATAGGCAATCTGCCTTCATTACCAGGTTTAGTTCAGTCTCGATTCTGGCTTGGATGTGGGGTGGGGGTGTCCCATGGGGTTTGTCTGGTCCGGAGCTGCAATGCACAGCAGTGCCCCCCCTCCCTACCCCTATCCGAGTGGTGGTGGGGGGTGTCCTCCTGTGCATCGGGTTCATGCATAGCGCCCCACCTGTGGCCTCAGATTGGCACCGGCGATGTGAATGATTTGTATCCATCTCATGCTGTAGGGCAGACATGTGCGGATTGGTTTCTGGCAATCCCAGCCGGACTCAGGATCCAAATCTTTGCTTTTCTAGCCCACACAGCATGTAGTATGACGCTGACGGGGACCCGCCCTGGGTCTCGGGTATATCAGATGAGGCTTGATCAGGGAATCACTCTTCAATCCTTCACCATGAGTGAGATATCGCATCACTGGTTTCACACTGTTCACATCCATACAAGGTAGGCAGGGATTTCATGTGACTCCATTCACATCTTTTTCCCCTATTTCCTGTTTAGGGTTTTTTTTTCTCCCCATCAATCTTTTACATTCACATTTTATTCATTCATTATTCACATATCATAATATTTTTATACGATTTTTTCTACTTTTTTTTATCTCACCTTTTCACATTTCATCATTTTCATATACCATTCACCATACAATCATTATCTTCCAGATTGATGCGGATTGTTGAAACACTTCAGAACCGCCCGCCGTCATTATACGTCGGCTGTTTGAAGAGGGGTATTGTTGTTATGGCAGCAGTTAGCTGCCATAACCCCGGTATCTTCTTCTTCAGCGGGTGGTACGCTTTCAGATAAAAGTGGTCTCTGCAGCGGATTTGCCACAAGATCACTTTTATCGGCGGCGGGAGAGGGTCTGCCGTTTTCCGGTGCCCTCCGCCGCTTACTGGTGCCGCTGGCAACGGCGGAGGTGATCACATCCTTCTCCCTGTTAGGTATGGAGATGAATGAGGTAAAGATGGCCCCCACCCGTCTCCATACCATTGCAGGGCAGAAGCAACGTCAAAATGTCACTTCCGCTCATAGCTCTCAAAGTAATATTTTAATTTTTTTTCAAATTACATTTTTTTTTATTATTGCATTTCAGTGTAAACATGAGATCTGAGATCTTTTTGACCCCAGATCTCATATTTAAGAGGTCCTGTCTTGCTTTTTTTCTATTACAAGGGGTGTTTACCTTCCTTGTAATAGGAATAAAAGTGACACCATTTTTTTTTTTTAAAAAAGGTAAAATAAATAAGAAAAAAAAATGGAAACGCATCCCGTCCTGCTGAGCTCACCCGCAGAAGTGAACGCATACATGAGTAGCGCCCGCATATGAAAACGCTGTTCAAACCACACATGTGAGGTATCGCGCGATCGTTAGAGCGAGAGCAAATCTTCTTGCCCTAGACGTCCTCTGTAACTCAAAACATGCAACCTGTAGAATTTTTTAAATGTCACACCTGGAGATTTTTAGGGTAAAAGTTTGTCGCCATTTTGAAGCGTGACATGTTGGGTATCAGTTTATTAGGCGTAACATCATCTTTCACAATATAAAAAAATTGGGCTAACTTTACTGTTGTCTTATTTTTTAATCCAAAAAAGTGAATTTTTTTCAAAAAAGTGTGTGACAAAAAGTATTGCAACGATTATTTTATCCTCTAGGGTGTAATGCTCCGTACACACGATCGGACATTCCGACAACAAAATCCATGGATTTTTTCCGAAGGATGTTGGCTCAAACCTGTTTTGCGTACACATGGTCGCACAAAGTTGTCGGAATTTCTGATCGCCAAGAACGCGGTGATGTACACCACGTACGACGAGACTAGAAAAGGCCAGCTCAGAACCAGGCGCGGCACCTTTTGGGCTCCTTTTGCTAATCTCGTGTTAGTAAAAGTTTGGTGAGAGATGATTTGCGCTTTTTCAGACTCGTGGTTTTCAGATCGTTTTCTGCTGTTCAGTTTGTGCTTGTGGGTCTGTATCTGGTCTTCAGTGCGTGCAGCGAGTTACGCGTGACTCTTGTCATTGTGTTCTTGTTCGTTCGTTACTGTTTTTCAGGTCGCTCTTCACAGGCCTTGCTGTTCTTCAGTGCGTTCTGTTACTTCATTCCGAGCAGCCGACCGTTTTCTAGCCATGTTGCGTATACGTACTCCTCGTAGAGTTCGTGCTGTGCGGGGGCTTGGTGTTGGGGTCCTTACCTTGACACAAGTCCAGTCCATGAACAGGGTGCGGAGGAGTTCATGGACCAAGAATTGGTTGCTCCAGCGTGACCAATTCTGTCATATGCCTTTGTTCCGTGAGATCCATGAGAATAATCCTGATGATTTCAGGAACTTTCTCCGGATGACGGACCCCGTATTTCACCATTTGTTGGCTTTGCTGACCCCTTATATTAGCAGGCAGGATACCTGCATGAGGCAAGCCATCACTCCGGAGCAGAGGCTAGTCGCCACCCTGCGGTACTTGGCGACTGGGAGAAGCCTGCAGGACTTGAAGTTCTCGACAGGCATCTCCCCCCAGGCTCTGGGGATCATTATCCCAGAGACCTGTTCTGCCATCATCCAGGTCCTGCAGAAGGAGTATATTAAGGTAAGATTTTTATCCTTTTATATCACATTTTATTGTATTTAATGTTTGATAATATATTGTATTTCTTTCCTCATTCCCTAATTACCATGTTTGTAATATGCTGTGAATGTCCCCTTTGTCCTCATTCATGCTGGATTTTTCTCAAATTTTTTTTTTGTCCTTCATACATATTTGCCTTCACTTACCTCCCCAGCATGGTTTCCTGGTCCTATATTCACCTCATGTAGTCACTTAACAATTTATTTTATAGGCTCCATAGTAGTGCTTTACCCCAAACACCCCCTAAAATATTTTTAAATGTGATTTGTGCTATAAATTCATGCAGAGTGGCAGAGGATTTTTTGGGGGGGTCCCCAAATCATTTGGAACCCTCCCTCCCCCCAACTGCTAATTCAGCTGCTACCAATTCTCTATCTATCCTCAATCATCTATCTGCTGACTTTGCCAAACCCATACACACTATACCCATCTCTTTAGTGGTCAGGTGTATGGATGAATTCCCCAAAGCATGTAGTGCAAGGGCCTGCCTGTATACTTTCAAATGATACTGTTTAAAGTTTTTGTATCTTATTATTATCTTGATAGGTAATAGCAGAATTTCCAAATGTGCTAAAATGTGTACAGTGTGTATTTATATCTTTGTATTATGACACTTGTTACCTGTCCAGTGGGCTGTCAATAGTGTAAGTAAGGAGGGGCTGGCCAAAGTAATACACATTATTTAGGCATTCATCTCTCAATGAAGTGGAGAGGGTTACCTGTCCAAGAGCCCCCCCCTAAAATGTTAGAAATAGCCCATGAGGGGGGGGGGAATCTGATAGGTGGACCTTATACTTTGGTCTTTAAAAACTCCCTCAAATAAATGTTATCTTGATGTTGGCCAAGAATGTTTGTGTCTAATCTGCTTTCCCTGTTTATGTGCAAAATGACAAATTTTTTTTTTGTTTGACTCCACAGTTTCCTTCCACACCACAGGAATGGCAGACTGTGGCCTCCCACTTTGCCCAGCGGTGGGACTTTCCTAACTGCGGAGGGGAAATTGATGGGTAACACGTCCACATCGCCCCACCACCCAACTCGGGGTCTTACTATTTCAACTATAAGGGGTTCAATAGTATTGTGATGTTGGCGGTGGTGTCGGCTACTTACGAGTTCCTGTATGTGGTGAAGAAGGGCCGGATGTCCGATGGTGGAGTCATCGCCCAAACGGAGTTCTACAGGCGTCTCCAGAATGGCAGCTTGGACTTGCCACCTCCAGAAGACAATGTGGAAGGACTCCCATTCGTTTTCGTAGCGGATGAAGCGTTTGCACTGGGGGACCATCTTATGCGGCCATTCTCGATGAGGACCCTCACCCCGGACCAGAGGGTTTTTAATTACCGGCTGGCCAGAGCCAGAAGAGTGGTGGAGAACACGTTTGAAATCATGTCTAGCTGGTTCCGCCTATTTCTTACACCCATACACATGGCGGAGTACTAACTGAATCACATCATCCTGGCGTGCTGTGTTCTACACAACTTTTTACGGCAACATTCTGCCAACTATGCTGGCTCAGTTGGGCCTGAGGCTGGAATTCAAAATGAACCAACCCTGACGGCGCTTGAAAGTGGCCGTCCTGGCTTGCCCCCCTGAGTGCCCATGATGTCCGTCTAAGATACCTTGAATACTTTGCAGGTAGGGGGGCAATCAATATGCCAGACAATGTCTGAAACCTTTTTCAAATTAGAAAAAAATTTTATCTACTAAAATCTTTGGTGACATTTACTGCTTGTGTTTCTTTTAGCTGACCCTGACAGAAATGTGGTGAGTCCTGAAAATGGCATAATTGTGTAACATTACAAAGCGTTATTTAGGTGTTATTTACTAAAGGCAAAGACACTTTGAAACTGCACTTGTAGTGCAAAGTGGATTTTCCCTTAGGAAATAACCCCCATTGTCACTGAAAACACCAATTAGAGCACAACAAAAGTTTTGGAGCATTGAAACAATAATCCACACATGCTTGATTATCAATATTTTTAATACCAGCACAATCACATGTGCATTTAGAAAAGGTTTTTAAAACAAACCAACATGTTTGTTGTATAACAATTTTTGGGGTCACATTAGAAAAAGTAGAAATGTCCATTTAAGATAAAACAGGCATGTTTAAAACCAACAAGAAAGACACAAATCTTTCAAATCTTACAAAATCTTACAAAGTTCACATTTGGTAGAACTTGAAGGCAATATCAGACATGAGTATTTACAAACTGTGCTTGATATTGCGTTCAGATGGGGTGAAGTCACCCCTAGAAAAGCCAAATTTTGAAGATGCACACGAATTGTCGAATGTCAACATATGCTAACTGCCATCACGGGGGATCAAGGAACGTGTTTTGTGGGTGCAACCCCTTCCTCACAGCTACTTTATTGTTGAGGAAGGGGTTGCACCCCCAAAACGCCTACATTGATCTCCCATGATGGCAGATAGCACATGTTGACACACTGTGTGCATCTTCAAAATTTGGCTTTTCGCAAATATGTCAAAAAATGGTAAAAATTTTTTGCTCACAAAAAGCACAAAAAAAACAAAGGGTTTTTGATTGGTTTTAAACTCACCCTAAAACATCAATGATGTTCTTAATTTTTTTTGAACATCATTGATGCTTTTCAGGATGTTTTCCAAGTCCCTATTACACCCCATGATCTCCCTGATCAGGATCTGTGCACTTTCTGACGTGAAATGCCCTGGATCCACAAAATCACGATCACCTAAAAAGATAGAAACAAAAACACACCATGTATTATAAATCTTCCGGCATCCATCTCTTACCTGAGCCTGTGGTCGCAGACACTCACCTGTTGTGGTGACAATTTCCACCACATCTCCTTCCTCCTCCTGCTCTGCTTGGCTTGGGTGGGTCTCCACTTCTTCATGAGGTGGGGGGTCTCTGGTCTCCTCAGATGAGGGGTGTCCTCCGAGTCTTTTATTCCCTATGTAAAAAAAATAGGTATACTTAGCACACAGATATTTGATGACAGAAATAGGAATGTGAAACATTGCTTGGAAGTGGGGTACAATTGTCTGTTTTGGCAGAGTTCCAAGATGTTGAATTTTTATTGTCCTTTGTCAAGCTTCAATACTTTACCTGTTTAGTACAAGTTTCACAAATGGAGTCACCCCTATAGTATACACTGGAGCACCTGTGTGGGACTCCCTAATAAAAAAGGGTGTTCTGGTGTCCCACAATAGTGCTCCGGTGTCCAGATGTGTAAACTGCTGCTGAGTGTCCTCTCCTTACACAGAATCTAGTTTGCATTTCATTCTAGTTACAAACCCATCTACACAACCAAATTATTTTAAGACAAGTAGGCCATAAAAAATGTTGACAAATGCATATGGCCAAAACAATGGTGTTTTCTAGGCCGAACGAACAATGTTTTATACGAACGAATAATGTGTCCATGAACATGAAAGTTGCCATTTTAAACTGTACAACAGTTAAGAAAAGCACATGGAGCAGCACAAACGTAAGAAAAATAAAGAATAGGAACACAGGACAACTACTTACTTTTTTGCAGCACTCTCCGGATCCTTCTGTACTGCTCATGCTCTCTTAATTTGAGGTCCGACCACCGCTTCCTGAGCTGATCTTTTGATCGTTGTACCCCGAAATTCCGGTGCAGACTCTTGACCACTTTCACCATTATCTTGGCCTTTTTGACATTGGGGTTGGGATAAGATCCATACTTTCCGTCATAGTCGGCCCTCTTCAGGATGTCGACCATCTCCAACATCTCCCCAAAGGACATATTTGATGCCTTAAATCATTTCTTTCTGGATCCAGACGTTTCAGGGTCCGGGCTTTCCTCCTCCTCCTCCTCCTCGCTGGTGTAATTATCAGACATCTGCTCTGTCTCCGCCATGTGCTCTTCCCCACTGCGCCGAACGAGAAGGGGCGGGGAATAGACTAGAAAGAACGTCAGGGGCGGGCGGAGTTTCATGCATGCGCAGTGTCTATAAAGCATAACACGCGTGCGTAGTACGTACGATCTGTGAGCGGAGGAAGGGGTAACGGAGGTGCCGATCGTGATAGCGAAAGTAAGATTTAACATTGGGCCTATACTGCTTCTAGATTGAGGCCTGTATTTGCACAAGTTTAGAAGACTTTAGGCTGACATTAGGGTTTGTCTTGTGTTGTGTCTTGCAGTGAAAATGGATAGCTTGAATGATCAGGACTTTATGCCAATCTTCATTGATATGTTCAGGGAGCTGTGGCAGATAAACCACCTGAATATAAGAACCAAACAAAGAGGAAGGCAGCTCTGGATAATTTGTTGGAATTTGTGAAGACGGTGATCCCCACGGCAGACATCATCTATTTGAAGATCCTAATTGGTGGCCTGAGGAGCACATATCTAAGGGAGCACAAGAAGGTCAAGGATTCCCAGAGATCAGGAGCTGCAGATGACATTTATCTCCCCAGACTGTGGTACTATGACAGACTGCATTTTCTGGCAGGTCAGACTGAACCCAGGTCAGCACTCTCCACTCTTCCTTCCATGCTTCTTTCCCCCCCAGCTGAGGCTTCAGATGCCCAACCTGGGCCTTCCAGGCAGCAACATGTGGAGGAGCCCAGCTTGAGCCAGGTATAGCATTCTTCTAAATATTGCTGGTTGTCCAATCAATGATGTTAAATAGATGTTAGTTTGGAGTACTAATTTATGATTGTGATTGATGAAGCAAAAACTAAAACCATGTCCCTTTTTCATACACAGGGAAGTCTCATCCAGGAGGTGGCCGGGCCAAGCAGGCTGCCTGTTATCCAGGTTCCTCCCCTCTGCCTTCAAAGACAAAGTTGCAGGAAGAGGAGTAACCTGGAGGAGGCTGCCATAGGTGTATTTTGGAAGGCTACTGAGGCCCTCAGAACACCCCACAGTGTGGAGGAGGACTTTGCTGGCCTAACTGCATGCAAAATGATGCAGATGGAGGAGGGCCAACGACTCCTATGTGAGTTTTTAATTTTGGAAGCTCTAAATAAGGGCTTGAGGGGCCAAATCACATGTGCAACCCACATTTGTGACCTCACACATAGTCCTCCTCCTCCTCCAGGTCCTACTCCTCCTCCTCCTCCTCCTCCAGGTCCTACTCCTCCAGGTCCTACTCCTCCTCCTGCCACATCTCCAACACCAGAGCCACAGCGTGGAAGGAAGCGTGGAAGGAAGACCAGAGAGTGATGACCTGGGTTCAGTCTGGTCTGGCAAAATATGCAGCCTCTTGTAGTACCACAGCCTGGGGACATACATGTCATCTGCTGCTTTCATGATCTCTGGGACTTCTTTTCCAGACTGCACTCCCTTACATATGGACTCCTCTGGCCACCAATTTTGCTGTAAAAGAATTGATGTCTGCCCTGGGGGTCAAAGGCTTTGCCAATTTCTGCTGTTTCTTCAGCGTTGCCTCCCTCTTTGTTTGGTTCTGAGCCCTTAATAAAGGAATTTTTGTTACAATTATACTCGCCTATGAGTGTTTACTTCAAAAAGGACAGTTTGTGAGGAGGCAGGTACATTTCAAAAATACAATGTGAAATTAACAAGAGACACCAACACCAAACAATCTCCTTGAGATTAAATTATACAAGATAATAATGGTGTTGTGGTAACTTGACACACAAAACACACACAAAAATATTCTGGAGTAAAAAAACAAAAAAAATCAGCCTTGGAAAAAATACAAAACAAAAATAAAAAAATAAAAAAAACAAAAAAAATTTGTCAGATGTAACAAATCAAAATATATAGAGGGAATCACGATAAATAATAAAGAAATAAGTTTGTGAGAAGTCTGTGTGAATATGAGCAGCAAAACTACTTTGTTCTTCCTGCATTATAAAGAAGAAGAGAGTGCGCTGTATTAAACAATTTTAAACAGTGCAGCCTGACAAAAGTGCTCTATCCGTTCCGAACGCTAATTTTACCAGGCTGTGAGTACAGGAGAAAGTCCGGACAGCCGCACACCAGGAAAATATAATCCAATGAAATTTCTTTATTGTAAAATCAGGATCAAATCATGTACAAGACACCGTGGATAAAATGTACAGGCAATCAGCTAACGCATTTCACGCTCTTGCGGAGAGCTTACTCATAGCTAAGCTATATATATTTTCCTGGTGTGCGGCTGTCCGGACTTTCTCCTCTACTCACAGCATGGATTAGCATTAGCCAGCACCTGGGGCTTTTTATCTCTGGAGAGCAACATCCACTTTATACCTAGTTTGGATCCATACTGGTGCAGGGAAAACACTTGTGCTAATTTTACCAGACCGAGCTGTTCCGTCTCGGAATTTCTCCTGAGCATGCGTGGCACTTTGTGCGTCGGAATTGTCCACACACGGTCGGAATTGACGCGATCGGATTTTATTGTTGGAAAATTTTATAGCCTGCTCTCAAACATTGTGTGTTGGAAAATCCGATGGAAAAAGTCCAATGGAGCCCACGCATGGTCGGATTTTCTGACAACATTCTCCGATCGCACATTTTCCGTCAGAAAATCCGTCCGTGTGTATGGGGCCTTAGAAAAAAATATATATAATGTTTGGGGGTTCTAAGTAATTTTCTAGCAAAAAAAATGATTTTAACTTGTAAACAACAAGTTTGAAAAATAGGCCCGGTCCTTAACCACTTCAGCCCCGGAAGGATTTACCCCCTTCCTGACCAGAGCACTTTTTACAATTTGGCACTGCGTCGCTTTAACTGCTAATTGCGCGGTCATGCAATGCTGTACCCAAACGAAATTTGCGTCCTTTTCTTCCCACAAATAGAGCTTTCTTTTGATGGTATTTGATCACCTCTGCCGTTTTTATTTTTTGCGCTATACACGGAAAAAGACCGAAAATTTTGAAAAAAAATGATATTTTCTACTTTTTGTTCTAAAAAAAATCCAATAAACTCAATTTTAGTCATACATTTAGGCCAAAATGAATTTGGCCACATGTCTTTGGTAAAAAAAATGTCAATAAGTGTATATTTATTGGTTTGCGCAAAAGTTATAGCGCCTACAAACTAGGGTACATTTTCTGGAATTTACACAGCCTTTAATTTATGACTGCCTATGTCGTTTCTTGAGGTGCTAAAATGGCAGGGCAGTACAAAACCCCCCCAAATGACCCCATTTTGGAAAGTAGACACCCCAAGGAAATTGCTGAGAGGCATGTTGAGCCCATTGAATATTCATTTTTTTTGTCCCAAGTGATTGAATAATGACAAAAAAAAAAAAAAAAAATTACAAAAAGTTGTCACTAAATGATATATTGCTCACACAGGCCATGGGCATATGTGGAATTGCACCCCAAAATACATTTAGCTGCTTCTCCTGAGTATGGGGATACCACATGTGTGGGACTTTTTGGGACCCTAGCCGCATACGGGGCCCCGAAAACCAATCACTGCCTTCAGGATTTCTAAGGGCGTACATTTTTGATTTTACTCCTCACTACCTATCACAGTTTTGAAGGCCATAAAATGCCCAGATGGCACAAACCCCCCCCAAATGACCCCATTGTGGAAAGTAGACACCCCAAGCTATTTGCTGAGAGGCATGTTGAGTCCATGGAATATTTTATATTTTGACACAAGTTGCGGGAAAGTGACAATTTATTTATTTATTTATTTATTTTTGCACAAAGTTGTCACTAAATGATATATTGCTCACACAGGTCATGGGCATATGTGGAATTGCACCCCAAAATACATTCTGCTGCTTCTCTTGAGTACGGGGATACCACATGTGTGGGACTTTTTAGGAGCCTAGCCGCGTACGGGCCCCCGAAAACCAATCACCGCCTTCAGGATTTCAAAGGGTGTACATTTTTGATTTCACTCTTCACTGCCTATCACAGTTTCGGAGGTCATGGAATGCCCAGGTGGCACAAACCCCCCCCAAATGACCCCATTTTGGAAAGTAGACACCCCAAGCTATTTGCTGAGAGGCATGGTGAGTATTTTGCAGCTCTCATTTGTTTTTGAAAATGAAGAAAGACAAAAAAAAACATTTTTTTTTTCTTTTTTTAATTTTCAAAACTTTGTGACAAAAAGTGAGGTCTGCAAAATACTCACTATACCGCTCAGCAAATAGCTTTGGGTGTCTACTTTCCAAAATGGGGTCATTTGGGGGGGTTTTGTGCCACCTGGGCATTCCATGGCCTCCGAGACTGTGATAGGCAGTGAAGAGTGAAATCAAAAATTTACGCTCTTAGAAAGCCTGAAGGCAGTGCTTGGTTTTCGGGGTCCCATATGCGGCTAAGCTCCCAAAAAGTCTCACACATGTGGTATCCCCGTACTCAGGAGAAGCAACAGAATGTATTTTGGGGTGTAATTTCACATATTCCCATGGCATGTTTGAGCAATATATCATTTAGTGACAACTTTGTGCAAAAAAAAAAAAAAAAATTTGTCTCTTTCCCGCAACTTGTGTCACAATATAAAATATTCCATGGACTCGACATGCCTCTCAGCAAATAGCTTGGGGTGTCTATTTTCCAAAATGGTGTCATTTGGGGGGGGTTTGAACTGTCCTGGCATTTTATGCACAACATTTAGAAGCTTATGTCACACATCACCCACTCTTCTAACCACTTGAAGACAAAGCCCTTTCTGACACTTTTTGATTACATGAAAAAATTATTTTTTTTGCAAGAAAATTACTTTGAACCCCCACACATTATATATTTTTTTAAAGCAAATGCCCTACAGATTAAAATGGTGGGTGTTTCATTTTTTTTTTCACACAGTATTTGCGCAGCGATTTTTCAAACGCATTTTTTGGGGAAAAAACACACTTTTTTACATTTTAATGCACTAAAACACACTATATTGCCCAAATGTTTGATGAAATAAAAAAGATGATCTTAGGCCGAGTACATGGATACCAAACATGACATGCTTTACAATTGCGCACAAACGTGCAGTGGCAACAAAATAAATACATTTTTAAAAGCCTTTAAAAGCCTTTACAGGTTACCACTTTAGATTTACAGAGGAGGTCTACTGCTAAAATTACTGCCCTCGATCTGACCGTCGCGGTGATACCTCACATGCATGGTGTAATTGCTGTTTACATTTGACGCCAGACCGACGCTTGCGTTCGCCTTAGCGCGAGAACAGGGGGGACAGGGGTGCTTTTTTTTTTTTTTTTTTTTCTTTATTATTTTTTTGCTTTTTTTTCTTATTTTAAAACTGTTCCTTTAATTTTTTTTTTTTTTTTTTAATCATTTTTATTGTTATCTCAGGGAATGTAAATATCCCCTATGATAGCAATAGGTAGTGAGAGGTACTCTTTTTTGAAAAAATTGGGGTCTATTAGACCCTAGATTTCTCCTCTGCCCTCAAAGCATCTGACCACACCAAGATCGGTGTGATAAAATGCTTCCCCAATTTCCCAATGGCGCTATTTACATCCGGCGAAATCTAAGTCATAAAATGCTCGTAGCTTCCGGTTTCTTAGGCCATAGAGATGTTTGGAGCCATTCTGGTCTCTGATCAGCTCTATGGTCAGCTGGCTGAATCACCGGCTGCATTCTCAGGTTCCCTGTTGAGACAGGAGAGCCAGAGAAAAACACGGAAGACGGTGGGGGGGGGGGGGGGCATTCTCTCCCACTGCTTGTAAAAGCAGTCTAGAGGCTAATTAGCCGCTAGGATTGCTTTTACATGAAAGCCGACCGCTGGCTGAAAAGAATGATACCAAGATGATACCTAAACCTGCAAGCATCATTCTGGTATAACCACTCAAAGTCGTGAATGGTGTACCTGAAGACAAAAAAATGGTTAACAATAAAGCACAGTAAACGGTAAAGTATAAAAAATTGCATACCTGAAAAGCAAACGTGATAAAACATAATAACAATAAAACATTGCAGAATAGAATACAGTAAAAAAGAGCAGAACAATAGAGAGAATAGAGAGAGAGAGAATAGAGAGAGAACAATAAAACGACAACTATTATTTTTTATTTTATATTTTTGTTTGTGTTTTTTTTTTTTTTTACACTTTTTTTGTAACTGTAACTTTTATAACTGTAACCGGTTCCAGGTTCGGGTCTCTCAAAATGCGATGGCATCTTGGGAGACCCTGTGAAAGTGTGTCCTAGTCTGTGCAATGCTGTACCCTACGCTAATACTCAACTAGTGAATGGTAGCGTTCAAAACATTCACCAATGCAAAGACCAGGATTGACAGGAGGGACAATAATAGCGGGTGTCACGCCTATATCCGCGTTTGCTGCAGACACAACATCTTTTTTGGGGGGTTCGTTGGGTAGGGGTACTTGGGAGGACATAAAAATGCCTCTCATGCAGCCGACTGCATTTGGTTGGGGATGTGAATGGGGGAAGTACGGGCGCTGCAGAAGTGTTGGGTTCCCAATTAGAATTGGCGAATGCAGCAGGAAGGGCATTATGGGCACGACGGGCCTGTGTTTGTCTTTTTGGTGGCAGCGGGACACTATTTGTGCTTGCCACCTCACCAGCTTGAACTGCACTTATGGGACTCGCCACGTCACCAAGTGTTACTGCAGTGCTGGTTTGACTACGACCGGGGTGTACTAGGCCGTTGGCGCTTGCCAGTTCACCAAAACGCTACCAAAAAAACTGTTAGCGATTGCAGGGATCAGGCCTGACTCTGCAAACGCTGCAGTTATGCGTTTAGTGTTTTGTAAGTGACAGTGATCGATCGATACTGCACTTGGGTGGGCTGGGCTGGGCCGGGCGGAGGGGCAAAACGCAGGTGCTAGCAGGTATCTGGGCTGATCCCACTAACACTGCGTTTTTGGGAACCCTAAACTGCTGGGGACGCCAGTATAGATCTGATTGGATCAGATATTGATCAGTTCAGATACTATACCACTAAGGGAGGTGTACGGTGCGTGCGTGGGTGTTAGCGCGACCGGCGCTAACCTGACGCTGCCTGGGGCTGGTGCTTGCCAGTTCACCAAAACGCTACCAAAAAAACTGTTAGCGATCGCAGGGATCAGGCCTGACTCTGCGAACGCTGCAGTTATGCGTTTAGTGTTTTGTAAGTGACAGTGATCGATCGATACTGCACTTGGGTGGGCTGGGCTGGGCCGGGCGGAGGGGCAAAACGCTGGTGCTAGCAGGTATCTGGGCTGATCCCGCTAACACTGCGTTTTTGGGAACCCTAAACTGCTGGGGACGCTAGTATAGATCTGAACGGATCAGATATTGATCCGATCAGATACTATACCACTAAGGGAGGATACGGTGCGTGCGTGGGTGTTAGCGCGACCGGCGCTAACCTGACGCTGCCTGGGGCTGGTGCTTGCCAGTTCACCAAAACGCTACCAAAAAAAACTGTTAGCGATCGCAGGGATCAGGCCTGACTCTGCGAACGCTGCAGTTATGCGTTTAGTGTTTTGTAAGTGACAGTGATCGATTGATACTGCACTTGGGTGGGCTGGGCTGGGCCGGGCGGAGGGGCAAAACGCTGGTGCTAGCAGGTATCTGGGCTGATCCCGCTAACACTGCGTTTTTGGGAACCCTAAACTGCTGGGGACGCTAGTATAGATCTGAACGGATCAGATATTGATGCGATCAGATACTATACCACTAAGGGAGGCGTATGCTGCGTGCGTGGGTGTTAGCGGTACTGGCGCTAATCTGACGCTGCCTGGGGCGACGCATATCACCGCCGGGCGATCAGGGGGCTAAACCTTTATTCGGTAATAAACGGCGGGTGCCCTGACACTATAAAAAATAAACGAACTAACCAGCGTCACCCGTAACGGTTATACGGTGATCAGTGGTGAAAGGGTTAACTAGGGGGCAATCAAGGGGTTAAAACATTTATTAGATAGTATATGGGGGTCCATGTCGCTATAAAACGCTGACGGCGAACCTAAATATTTACGTCCCTAACTAGCGTCACCAGCGACACTAATACAGCGATCAGAAAAATGATCGCTTAGCGACACTGGTGACGGGGGGTGATCAAGGGGTTAAAACCTTTATTAGGGGGGTTAGGGGGGTATCCTAGACCTAAAGGGGGCCTAACACTCACTGCCCTAACACTGTAACTGTCACAAACTGACACCAATACAGTAATCAGAAAAAAAAAAAAACCTGCTTGGTGTCAGTTTGTGACAGGGGGGGGTGATTGGGGGGGGATCGGGGGGCGATCGGGGGGGGGATCGGGGTGTTTTGTGTGCCTGGCATGTTCTACTGTGTGTGTGTGTGTGTTGTGCACTCACATACCTGTCTTCTCTCCTCGGGCCGGAACGGAAATTACCGAGCCGAGGAGAGATGACATCATTTCCTCTGCCTCTGTGTACAATACAGAGGCAGGGAAATGATCCCATTGGCTGGGAGCGATCGCGAGGGGGGGGCCACGAATGGATGGCCTCCCCCTCACCACCGATCGCCGGGGGAGATTTGCCGACCGCCGCAGGCACCGGGGGGGGGGTCCGATTGGACCCCCCACCCGCGGGCAGGCAAGGACGTACCTGTAAGTCCTTTTGCCTGCCCGTGCCGCTCTGTCGACGTACATCGTCGTGCGGCGGTCGGCAAGTGGTTAAGTGGTTAAGATCACCTACCCTCTTAGGGATTGTATATTGATGACCTGACCTGGCATTCGGCTGACCCCTGGACCTGGTTTGGGTTTTCCCGCCTCAGCTCCGGGCCGGGCATATGTTGGGGGGCCCCCCCTCTTCCGTTCTCTCTGTCCTCATGGGAGCCGCTTCAGTTCTCGAGCTGATCTGTCAGTATCAGTTTACTCACATATTTTCAAGGGAACTTTTTTGGAATTTTCAGAAATGTTCCCCTCCCTCGATTTTTTATGAAGGGTTTATTGTTTTTTCATATCTGACTTTTTCTGTACTTACAGTGAATTATTGCATTGATTCACGAAATGCGTAGAGTTCTTTATTCATGTGATGCCAAGACAGTTTGGCTTTTTATCCAGCATGTATCCATTTGTGTGTATATGTATAACCACACACTATCATCGTATACATGTCAGCCTATTTGTATATGGTTGTGTATATTTTTTTAAAACTTTATCATGCATTTCTAGACCACGGAACTGCATTCGATAAAATAAAGGTTTTATCATTATATATAACCCATCAGTAGCTTGTTAATTGTGGTGTATACAATTTTAAAATACACTGTATATTTTTTGTCTGTATTAAACTTATTTTTATTATTAATCAATTGTTCTAATCTATTATCGAGTACCGAGTCCATAAAAACTTTTCAGGTGTGGACGTGTATGGGTCAGCATCAGCAACTGCCCCTTCACCTCCACTTCCCCAATTTTCCAAATACTAACCTGGATGATAGTACTTTTTATGATTTATTTTTCCCCTCAACTTGAGGCTATACTCACCAATTGCCATTATATATATACTTCATACTATTATTTTTACAGTGACAAGCCTCATTTAAAGTCCCATTCTTTTTCCTTTTGTTTTTATCCCATAAGCCGAATGTGGTGTTCATAGTGTGATGGCCCTTGTCGTTCAGGTGTGGGATGTAACAAAATAGAAGCATCAGTTTGCAATGCCACCCCCCCCCCCTCCAAAACCAAACACATACCAACCACCCAGCCCCCAAGACTAATCAAAATGCAGACAAGGCACCAAGTGGGTCTAATTATCACCATAATCAGCCACAGAACCCGTGCAATCAATACCTGCTCAGCTCCAAAAGGAGGAGGCAGCAACCCCATAGACTGTGAATCCTACAACCAGCAAAGCCTGTGCCGAGCGATGTCGGACAACGACCGACAGCGGCTCGGATGCTTGGATATATGAACGAATCGTATGTTTGTAGAAGGGGTGACAAATAAGGCAGAGGGAACCTACGAATCTACTATACCTGTGTCGAATGATGTCGGGACACGACCGAAAACGACTCGGAGGCAGCTAACTACGAAAGGGATGTGGGATAGGAAACGTAACGAATCGCAGCATTGCGTATGATACAAAAAAAGGTTTGAATCCTACCTGCAACAATGAGCGAGAACCGCTGACAAAGACCACAAACAGAGAAGCAGCAACACACAGGCAATTGAAATGCACAGACTCATGAACCATGAAGTGAGCTGGGAAGAACCGGCCCAGTGACATGAAGGAATACAGCTGAGTGGACTGCCTAAATACCCCCCCCAGGCTCCTCCCATAAATTCAGGCCACCATACTGGCCTTCTTATACATACAGTGGGTATATTCCTCATTCCTCTGTCAGAAATCTTGTGAGGAGCACCTGGTTGTGACCGGCCCAGTGACATGATGTATCGTGCACCTGAACCGACAAGGAATATAGGTGAGTGGGCAGCCTAAATACCTCCCCGGGCTCCTCCCAAAAATTCAGGCTACCATACTGTCCTTATATATACAGTGGGTAATATAAGTATTGAACATGTCACCATTTCTCTAGGTAAATATATTTCTAAAGGTACTATTGATGTGACATTTTCACCATATATTGGTAACAGCCTATGCAATCCATACTTACAAAAAAAAAACAAAACAAATATACTCAGAAATTAAGTTATGTGTAATAAAATGGAATGGCACAGGGAAAAAGTATTGAAAACGCTAACCGAAATATATTTAATACTTCATACAAAATCCTTTGTTGGTAATGACAGCTTCAAGACGCCTCCTGTATAGAGAAACTAGTCGCATGCATTGCTCAGGTGTGATTTTGGCCCACTCTTCTACATAAGCCATCCTGGTTCTGTGGGCCTCTTCTATGAATTCTGATCTTTATGCCCTGTACACACGACTGGTTTTCCCATTGGAATAAACTCAGGTTTTTCCGACGGAATTCCTCTCAAGCTTTCTTGCATACACACGGTCACACCAAATTCCGACCGTCCAGAACGCGGTGACGTACAACACGTATGACGGGACTAGAAAAAGGAAGTTCAATAGCCAGTGTGCCACCCTTTGGGCTCCTTCTGCTAATCTCGTGTTTATCTTGTGTTAGTAGAAGTTTGATGAGAGATGATTCATGCTTTTCAGACTCGTGCTTTTCAGATCGTTTTAGTGCTATTCAGTTTGTGCTTGTGGGGTTTGTATCTGTTCTTCAGTGCGTGTAGTCAGTTTGTATTTGTTTTTCAGTGTGTTCTTGTCTGCCCCTTTCTGATTTTCAGCTCGCTCTTCACAGTCCTTGCTGTTCTTCAGTGCGTTCTGTTAGTTCGTTCTGAGCATCCGACCGTTTTGAACCTATGTTGCGGGTACTCGTCGTAGAGTTTGTGCTGTGTGGGGGCTTGGTGTTGGGGTTTTTACTTGGACCAGTCCATGAACAGGGTGGGGAGGAGTTCATGGACCAAGAATTGGTTGCTCCAGTGTGACCAATACTCTCATATGCCTTTGCTGCATGAGATCCAGGAGAATAATCCTGATGATTTCAGGAATTTTCTCCGGATGACGGACCCCATTTTTCACCATCTGTTGGCTTTGCTGTCCCCTTATATTATGAAGCAAGACACCTGCATGTGGCAAGCCATCACCCCGGAGCAGAGGCTAGTCGCCACCTTGCGGTACTTGGCAACAGGGAGAAGTCTACAGGACCTCAAGTTCTCAAAAGGCATCTCCCCCTGGGCTCTGGGGATCATTATCCCAGAGACCTGTTCTGCCATTATTCAGGTCCTGCAGAAGGACTATATTAGGGTAAGTTTTCTCCTTTAACATCACATTCTATGTATTTAATGTATGCTAATGTATTGTATTTCTTTCATCATTCCCTAATTACCATGATTGTAATATGCTGTGAATGTCCCCTTTGTGCCCATGCATGCTCTAAGCTTTTAATGCTCCTTTTTTGTCCTTCATGCATATTTGCCTTCACTAACCTCCCCAGCATGCTATCCTGGGCCCATATACACCTAGCCTAGTCTCTTAACAATGTATTTTGTCAGCTCCATTGTAGTGCTTTACCCTAAACACCCCCTAAAACGTGTCCAAATGTTATTTGTGTCCTTAAATTCAGGCAGAGTGTAAAAGGCTTTTTTTTGGGTCCCAAACTCAGCTCGAACCCCCCTCCCCTAAAAGTTTTACAATGGGCCATCAGAAGGGGTGAGGAATCTGATAAGTGGGCTTATATTTTTGTTTTAAATACTCCTTAAAATAAATGTTATACTGATGTTGGCCAAGAATGTTTCTGTGTAATCTGCTTGCAATGTTATGTGCAAAAGTACTAATTTTTTTTTTGGTTTGACTCCACAGTTTCCTTCAATGCCACAGGAATGGCAGACTGTGGCCTCCCATTTTGCCGACCGTTGGGACTTTCCCAACTGTGGAGGGGCAATCAATGGGAAACACGTCCACATCGTGCCACCACCCCATTCGGAGTCTTACTATTACAATTATAAGGGTTTTAATAGTATAGTGTTGATGGCGGTGGTGTTGGCACAATATGAGTTCCTCTATGTGGATGTGGGGAAGAATGACTGGATGTCGGATGGAGGAGTCTTTGCCCAGACTGGGTTTATGTCTCCAGACTGGTGACCTGGCATTGCCACCTGCTGCGGACAACGTTGAAGGACTCTCGTTCGTCCTTATTGCTGATGAAGCATTCGGTCTGGGTGAGCACCTGATTAGGCCATTCCCCCAGAGGACCCTCACCCCGGAGAGGAGGGTTTTTAACTAACGGCTGGCCAGAGCCCGAAGAGTCGTTGAGAATGCCTTCGGGATAATGGCCAGCCGGTTCCGCCATTTTCTAACAGCAATACATGTGGCGGACTACAACATTAACCACATTATATTATCCTGCTGCATATTGCACAAATTTTTTATGGAAAAATGCCCAAAATTATCTTGCCTCAGTTGGGCCTGAGGCCAGACTTCCTGCTTATCCCCTGATTGGCCTGGATACTGGCCGTCCTGGCTTGGCACCCCAAAGCGCCGTGAAGTTCGCCAGAAATATAAAATCTTGAATTTTCTTTGTTGCTTGTGTTTCTTTTTAGCTGTCTCCTAGGTTTTCCTAGTGCACTTGTATAAACACAAAATTACTTAAAAAACTGGTATTGAGCATTGAAAGAAGAAGCCACACATTGTTGATTAGCAAACTTTTTACTCTGTGCACATTCACATGTGCGTTATAAAATTTAAAAAAAAAATAAAACTTTTTTTTTCTTTTTTGCAATTTTTTTTTTTTTTTGGTATAAACAGGCATGTTTCAAAACATAACATACACAACTGGAACTTACAAAGTTCAATGTAGAAAAACTGGAGGCAATATCAGACATTATAGTATGTCCAAAATGTGTTGATATTGCCTTCATCAGATGGGGTGATGACATCCCTGTAAAAGCCAAATTTTGAAGATGCACACAATTTGGGAGTCAAAATGGGTATTTCCCTCCTGATCCCATGCCTAATGTCAACATGTGCTATCTCCCATCATGGGGGGATCAATGGACATGTTTTGGGGGTGCAACCCCTTCCTCTCACCTACTAGAGTTACGAGGAAGGGGTTGCACCCACAAAATGCGTATATTGATATTCCCCTGATGGCAGATAGCACATGTTGACACACCTTGTGTATCTTCAAAATTTGGCTTTTAAAATGTAAAAAAAAAATATTTTAGTTTAGTTCAAAAAATGTTAAAATGGTGGCATTTTGAATATATTTAGATTCTCCCCAACACATCAATCATGTTCTTCATTTGTTGTTCAAGAACATTGAGTTTATCCCTTATGATGTCTATTTCACAATTCCACACCATGATGTCCTGGATTAGGATTTGGGCACTTGCACTTGTGAAATGTTGAGCTTGCTCTTCCACAACCAGCACATCACCTAAAATGTTTAGTAAAAACATGTATTATAAATATGCAGGCATACATATTACTTGAAGCTGGAGTGTCAGACACTCACCTATTGTGGTGACAATTTCGCCCACTTCCTCCACCTCTCCTTCCTCCAGATCCTCGGGGTGTGGTGTTGTGCTGGGTTCCCCTTCTTTCTGTGGTGTGGGGTTCCTGGTGTCATCTGAGTGGTGTCCTCCGAGTCTTTGCTCCCCTATGAGAATGAAACAAAAGGTATACTTAGCAAACAGATATTTGAGTCCAGAAATAGGAATATGAAACATTGCTGGGAAGTGGGGTACAATTGTTTGTTCTGGCAGAGTTCCAAGCTGAAGACATGATTTTTTACCTTACCAAAGCTGGAATATTTACCTTTTTGTGACAATTTTCACACATGGAGACACCCCAATTATCCACTGGAGTACCTGTGTGGGACACCCTAAAAAGTTTGTTCTTGTGTCCCACACTAGTGCTCCTGAGTCCAGATGTGTAAACAGTTGCTGAGTGTCCTCTCCTTACATTACACGGAATCAAGCTTGCATTTCATTCTAGTTACAAACACATCTAGACAGCAATGTACAAAACTTATTTTTATAGAACTAGGCATGACCAAATGTATTTAACCTGTATCTGCCCAAAACATCGTATTCAATGAGCGAACAATGTTTACTACGACCGATTACTGTGCCCACGAACATGAAAGTCACCATTTTAAACTGTACAACAGTAAAGAAAAGCACATGGAGCAGCATGCAAGTAATAATAATAATAGGAACACAGTTTGTTTTTTTGTTACACTTTTTACAGAGGTCTCCCACACATGTGGTTATCTAATTCTACACCACTATCCCATACACTCACACCCACATGGGGTGTTGCCCGTGTTTGGCTTTTGCTTTGCCACATTGCATCCCCTCAGCTCCCGGTTGGGGCCCTTTTGGCTGGTCTTGGAACTTCGTGGCCGCACCACCACTGCAGGTACCCACATGTAAGTGTGTGGGCTAATTGAGCTCATGGGGGGTTCTCTCATGTCCTGGGTTGGCCCTTTGATTTTCTTAAGAATATCTAAACTTTATTGTTTCTTTTATCCATAGATAATTATCAAGGTTTTGCTCCTGATGATAGGCTATAAGGCCTTGAAATGCGTAGAGCTAACAACAACCAATATGTATACATTTATGCAAATTTTTTATGGCCGTTCCTTTTATTTGTTCCGTTTCCCTACCTCATTTCAGTAATATTTGATTGCTATGAGTCTGTACAATTATCTACCCTTATCCATACAATTATGTTTTATTTATCTGATGTATCCTACAATATGTACTAACTCCTTGTTGGAATGTTTAATCATGTGCAATACTTGGTTCTAATGAATTTTAATAAAAGTACAAATAATTTGATATGAAAAAAATGTATGATAATCTGAACCAATAAAAAGCTACTTTCTATTCAAAACATTTTTTTGTTGCTCCCGTGTACTTCATGCAAAGTCCCGTCTATCCTTCTTTTTATTCTATATAAATACCCAGGATGGAGGTTAATTGGCTTCTGTTCAAAATTGGCCCTAGTATATGAATGCGAGTTGGGGACCTTGGATTGTGGGCTCCTTGAGGGTAGGGACCAATGTGAGTGTGCGATGTATATGTGGAGTGCTGCGTAAATTGACAGCGCTATATGGGTACCTTAAATGAATAGGGATAATTGTAGACATGCACCCACACTCACTCAGGTTGAACTGGATGGACTGGTGTCTTTATTCAACCTTACTAACTATGCAACTATGTAACTATGATTTGAACGGCCCCGGTTTATCTCATATAAAGTCCCAATTTCTATTTTTTTCTTTTTTCTAACCAAATAATTAATGTTTTTGTCTTGTGTATTGTCTTACAGCAAATATGAATCACTTTAAGGACCCAGAATTCATGGCCAGTTTCATAGACAGGTACAGGAGGTGAAACACAGCTTATATTATAATAAACAAGCTAGGAGGTAAACGCTGGAGGAACTTCTGGAATTTGTGAAGACTCGGGTCCCCGATGCAACCATCGTGTTCTTGGAAAAGAAAATTGGGATCTTGAGAAACATGTATAAGAAGGAGCATAATAAGATCCAGAAATCACTCAGATCCGGAGCAGCAGCAACGCAAGTGTATGTACCCAGGGTGTGGTACTTCAATAAACTGCGTTTTCTGGACGACCAGCTTGAAGCCAGGGAATCACTTTCTACCCTTCCCTGCAGCCTTCTCTCTACCCTTCCCTCAACCCCAGCAGAGGCTGATGAGGAACAACCTGGGCCTTCCATCCTGGAAGAAGTGGATGCGCCCAGCTGGAGTCATGTATATTATTTTTATACATATTTATTGTCCTAATATTAATGATGTTAACTAGATGTTATAATTGATAACAAATTAATGATTTAAAGAAAAGTGATTTACATATCAATAGACAATAGTGGTCAAAAATGTTTGGGACAAGAATGAAAAATGCTGGGGTCAGAATGATAGTCTTTTCTATTTATTAACATTCAATTTGCAAGTCATGAGCTGAAAATTGTGTGTGATTGATGAACCAAAAACTAAACTAGAAAATAATCACTAGAAAATAATTTTTCAATAATCCAAAAAAAGGAGATCTTAATGAAATTAAAAACTAAAACTATATCCCTTTTTTATACACAGGATGAGCTTAGCCAGGAGGAGGGTCTGGAAAGTGACAAACAGGAGGAGGCCGTGCCCAGTGTCAGCCAGGAGGTGGCCATGCCCAGTGTCAGCCAGGAGGTGGGCGGGCCCAGTGTCAGCCAGGAGGTGGGCGGGCCCAGTGTCAGCCAGGAGGTGGGCGGGCCCAGTGTCAGCCAGGAGGTGGGCGGACTCAGTGTCAGCCAGGAGGTGGGCGGGCCCAGTAGCCTCACCCAATCACAGGTGGCTCCCCTCCGCCTTCCAACAAAAAGGCCCAGGAAGGGGACGATCACGGAGGAGGCAGCACTGGGCCTCATTAGGGAAGCAAGTGATGTCCTCCAATGCCTCCTCTGAGAGGGAATTTTTGCTCAGGACATTCAGAAGGGGTTGAGGGGCCAGCTGACGGAGAACAGCCACGTATGTGAGCTCGCCCATCCTCCTCCTCCTCCTGCCACAAGTCCACCACCAGAGCCACAGCCTCCAAGGAAGGCTGCAGTGAGGAGGCAGGTACATTTCAAAAAGACAATGTCAAATTAACAAGGGACACCAACACAAACCAACCTCCTTGAGGTTAATAAAAAATACAAGATAATAATGTTATTGTGGTAACTTTACACACACAAAAAAAAAAAATATGGAGATCACTAGAAAATAATTTTTCAATAATGCAAAAAAAGGAGATCTCAATGAAATAAAAAAAAAAAAGATGACTATAAAAATTAATTCTAAACATTATTATGGAGATCTGGCTTTAAAAAAATAAAAGATTATTCATGAGATCACGAGAAATAGTAAAGAAATAAGTTTGTCAGAACTGTGTGTGAATATCAGCAGCAAAACAACTTCATTATTCTAGCATTATAGAGCACAAAAAGATCACAGAATTTGAGGCATGTGCTATCTCCATGACAAATGCTAGTTTTACCAGACCGAGCGCTTCCGTCTCATACTTGCTTCAGAGCATGCGTCGTTTTTGGTGCGTCAGAACAGCCTACAGACGAGCAGTTTTTCTGATAGTAATTTTTTCCATCTGAAAAATATAGAACATGTTCTCTATATAAGTCCGTCTGAATTTTCAACAGAAAAAGTCCGATGGGGCATACACACGGTCGGAATATACGATGAAAAGCTCCCATCGGACTTTTTCTGTCGGAAATTCCGACCGTGTGTACGTGGCATAAGTTCTTTCCATAGATTTTCTATTGTATTCAAGTCAGGTGATTGGCTGGGCCATTCTAGCAGCTTTAATTTCTTTCTTTGAAACTAATTGAGAGGTTCCTTGGCTTTGTGTTTGGGTTCACTGTCTTGCTGAAATGTCCACCCTCATTTCATCTTCATCATCCTGGTAGATGGCAGCAGATTTTTTATCAAGAATGTCTTGGTACATTTTTCCATTCATCTTTCCTTTAATGACATGAAATGTGCCAGGACCGTAAGCTGAAAAACAGCCCCACACCATGATGTTCCCACCTCCAAACTTCACTGTTGGTATGGTGATTTTGGGGTGATGTGCAGTGCCATTTCACCTCCAAACATGGTGTGTATTATGACACCCAAAGAGTTCAATTTTGGTCTCATCTGACCAGACCATATTCTCCCAGAATTTCACAGGCTTTTCAGAATTTCACAGGTTAAATGTTGTGCAACAAACTTTAAACGACTTTCAACATGCTTTTTCTTCAGCAATGGCGTCTTGCGTGGTGAGCATGCGTACAGGCCATGGCGGTATAACTGTTACGAGTGTCACTGGTTATTTAGTTAGTTTTTTATAGTGTCAGGGCACCCGCCGTTCATTACCTAATAAATGTTTAACCCCCTAATCACCCGGCGGGTGATATAAGTTAGGTTTTAGGGTCAGATAGGGTCTGCATCGCCCCAGGCAGCGTCAGGTTAGGGCCCGTACCGCTAACACCCACGTACGCAGCATAAACCTCCCTTAGTGGTATAGTATCTGAACGGATCAATATCTGATCCGATCAAATCTATGCTAGCGTCCCAAGCAGTTTAGGGTTCCCAAAAATGCAGTGTTAGCGGGATCAGCCCAGATACCTGCTAGCACCTGCGTTTTGCCCCTCCGGCCAGCCCACCCAAGTGCAGTATCGATTGATCACTGTCACTTACAAAACACTAAACACATAACTGCAGCGTTCGCAGAGTCAGGCCTGATCCCTGCAATCGCTAACAGTTTTTTGGTAGCGTTTTGATACAGTCGCTAACAGTCAGGAGCTTTTTTACCTGTGAGTCTCACTACTGTACCACAAAATTTAGAGCCCAAAATGGCAAATCGAAGGTACAGTAGTGAAGAAGCCTACACATTTCTGAGCATGACAGATAGTGAAGAGGAAGTCACTCATCTGTCAGATTCAGGCTCAGAATACGAACCTGTAGACAGCAGCGGCTCCATGACAGATAGCTCTGACGATGGAGTTGTGGTCCCTGCCAAGGTCAGGTGTACCAGACCCCAATCTTCTTCTGCTATTGAGGTGCAAGAACTGCAGGGCTCTCATATGGAGCAGAGAAGTACTAGCACCGCTATTCCTTCTGGTGAACTGGCAAGCACCAGCGGCCTAGTACACCCTGGTCGTACATCCAGCACTGCAGTAACACTTGGTGACATGGCGAGTCTCATTAGTGCAGTTCAAGCTGGCGAGGTGGCAAGCACAAGTAGTGTCCTGCTTCCACCAAGAAGACAAACACAGGCCCATCGTGCCCAAAGTGCCCTTCCTGCTGCATTCACCAATCCTAATTGGGAACCCACCACTTCTGCAGCACCCGTACTTCTCCCATTCACTGGCCAACCCAGCATTCAGGTGGAAACAGTTGATTTTACGTCACTTGATTTTTATTTGCTGTTTTTCACCGAAGATCTCTATAGATCTATTGAGGACCAAAGCAATTTGTACGCTGGTCAACACATCGCCACTATTCCCCAGTCCTCCCTTGCCAGAGATTGGAAACCAATTACGGTTTCCGAAGTTAAGATCTTTCTGGGCCTATCCCTCCTCATGGGCATAACCAAAAAAAGTGATATTGGTCCACTGACCCAATTCACCATATGCCCGTGTGCTCTGCTTCCATGGCCAGGGCACGATACGAGCAGATTTTGCGGTTCATGCACTTCAACAACAATGAACTCTGTCGTCCTCATGGAGACCCTGGATACGACCGGCTCTACAAAATTCGGCCCCTCGTAAACCACTTCAGCCAACATTTTGCAGACTTGTTTACTCCCCATCAAGTTGTTGGCGTTGATGAGTCCCTGATTAAGTTGTCTGGCCGCTTGTCATTCAAACAGTACCTTCCCAGCAAGCGTGCCAGATACGGGTTCAAGATGTATAAGCTCTGTGACAGGGCCACAGGCTATACATGTAGTTTTATGGTTTACGAGGGAAGAGATAATCACGTAGAGCCAACAAACTGCCCTGACTACATAGGAAGCCCTGGCAAGATTGTGTGGGACTTGGTGTCACCCTTATTCGGAAAGGGGTACCACTTGTACGTGGACAATTATTACACGAGCGTGCCACTTTTTAGTCACTTGTTTGATCATCAGATTGGAGCATGTGGCACCGTGCGATCTAATCGCCGGGCTTTCCCCAGCGGCTTGTAGATTCCTGTCTTAGGCTGGGGGAGAGAGACTGCTTGAAGTGTAATAACTTGCTCGCTATGAAGTGGAGGGATAATAAGAATGTTTTCATTCTTACCTCCCTTCATGCAGACACGACTGTCCAAATTACTACGGCGACTGGTGTTGTGCAGAAACCCCTCTGTGTCCACGAATATAACCAAAATATAGGAGGGGTGGACCTCAACGACCAGTTGTTGGCGCCGTACCTAGTTGCACGTAAGGCCTGATGCTGGTATAAAAAAGTGTCTGTATACTTATATCAACTGGCTTTGCTGAACGCTCATGTGCTATACAGAGCTTCAGGATGTACTGGATCCTTCCTTAAATTCCTGGAAGAGATCGTCATAGCCCTTCTGTTTCCAGACGGTGCTCCACCTCACCTTCACAATCCAAAAAAAAAAAAAAAAATATATTCTTTTCCTTTTCTTTCTTCATTTTCAAAAATAAATGAGAGCTGAAAAATACTCACCATGCCTCTCAGCAAATAGCTTGGGGTGTCTACTTTTCAAAATGGGGTCATTTGTGGGGGGTTTGTGCCATCTTGGCATTTTATGGCCTTCGAAACGGCGATAGGTAGTGAGGAGTGAAATCAAAAATTGACGCCCTTAGAAATCCTGAAGGCGGTGATTGGTTTTCGGGGCCCCGTACGCTAGGCTCCCAAAAAGTCTCACACATGTGGTATCCCCATACTCTGGAGAAGCAGCAGAATGTATTTTGGGGTGTAATTCAAAATATGCCCATGGCATGTTTGAGCAATATATCATTTAGTGACAACTTTGTGCAAAAAAAAAAAAAAAAAGTTTGTAATTTTCCTGCAACTTGTGGCAAAATATAAAATATTCCATGGACTCAATATGCCTCTCAGCAAATAGCTGGGGGTGTCTACTTTCCAAAATGTGGTCATTTGGGGGGGTTTGTGCCATCTTGGCATTTTATGGCCTTCAAAACTGTGATAGGTAGTGAGGAGTGAAATCAAAAATGTAAAGCTTAGAAATCCTGAAGGCGGTGATTGGAATTCGGGGGCCCCGTACGCGGCTAGGCTCCCAAAAAGTCCCACACATGTGGTATCCCCGTACTCAGGAGAAGCAGCAAAATGTATTTTGGGGTACAATTCCGCATATAACCATAGCATGTGTGAGCAATATATCATTTAGTGACAACTTTTTGTAAAATATTTTTTTTTGTTGTCATTATTCAATCACTTGGGACAAAAAAATAAAATATTCAATGGGCTCAACATGCCTCTCAGCAATTTCCTTGTGGTGTCTACTTTCCAAAATGGGGTCATTTAGGGGAGGGTTGTACTGCACTGCCATTTTAGCACCTCAAGAATTGAGATAGGCAGTCATAAACTAAAAGCTGTATAAATTCCAGAAAATGTAGTTTGTAGACGCTATAACTTTTGTGCAAACCAATAAATATACGCTTATTGACTTTTTTTTTACCAAATATATGTGGCTGAATACATTTTGGCCTAAATGTATGACTAAAATTGAGTTTATTGGATTTTTTTTTATAACAAAAAGCAGAAATTGTCATTTTTTTTCAAAATTTTTGGTCTTTTTCCATTTATAGCGCAAAAAATAAAAACCGCAGAGGTGATCAAATACCATCAAAAGAAAGCTCTATTTGTGGGAAAAAAAGGACGCAAATTTTGTTTGGGTACAACATTGTATGACTGCGCAATTAGCAGTTAAAACAACACAGTGCCAAATTGTAAAAAGTGCTGGTCAGGAAGGGGGTAAAACCTTCCGGGGCTGAAGTGGTTAATAGAGACAAGACAAGTAAGTCAAATTCTGTTGAACTTAATTACCATAACTACTGACATTGATCAGATAAGCAAAACTAATGCAGAAATCCAAATACAGCAGCCATAAACTTCCCTATTCTGTATCTCTTTTCCATCTTTACTTCTGCATATCTTCATACTTCCTATCTTCAATCTAACCTGTCAGTTTGAGGGAACTGAAGAAGCCTTAAGGATATTTTTAGACAAAACCTCTTAAACAGTATTCACAGCTTGGACTATCTGCATAGCATATATGGCTATTGTTTCTCCTGAAATGTTGTAGTTGATAACTGAATATGTAATTGATGAAAGTGTTCAATTTATGTTTACTTAAAGCGGAGTTCCATCCAAAAATGGAACTTCCCTTTTAAGGGAAGGTGACCCCCTGACATGCCATATTTGGCATGTCATTTTTTGGGGGGAGCAGAAACCCTGTTTTTAGAGGGTTCCAGCTCCCACGTCCTCCTGGCGCACCAGAAGCCACAGCCGGGCGCCCACAGTGACAATGCCGGCGCTGCAGAGAGGAGGCGGAGCGGAGGGGGGCTTCGATCCCCCACATCACTGGACCCTGGGACAGGTAAGTGTCCGATTATTAAAAATCGGCAGCTGCAGTATTTGTAGCTGCTGACTTTTAATTTTTTTTTTTTTTTTTAATTGGAACTCCGCTTTAATGTGCAATTACTTGAAAAACACCTTTGCCTCCAAAACAAACCCTAAACTGTTTTCTCCAAGAGAGAAAAAAGTCCTTCTTGATACCTGGATCAACATTCTTTAACTTTTTTCCTAATATTAGTATTCTTGTATTCTTTCATAGTTTGTATGTTGGAAACACAGCCACCCCATTTTTGAAGCAATCCACTGAGTCAGCCAGAAATAGTCCTTGTGAAAGGCTATTTAATATTTTTACAGATCTAACAAGAAACAACCTTCCTTTTGTAGAGCACATGCAAGGATCACATTCTGACAGCAGTTTTACAGTTGCATGATATAGATTGACAAACTTTGAAAAAAGATCCCTACCTGAATATTAAAACAGAAGTAAAGGATTTTTTTTTCGGAATCATACTTACTTGGTGAATGCAGAAAGGAGCCTATGCTGTATCTGTCCTCTGTCGCCTCTATACTGAGAGCCGAGCGATCGAACATCGCCGATTCAGTTTTTTAGAGCTCAATGAGCAGAGAGCTGTAGACTGTCAATCAGCATCTCTCTGCTCTTCCCGCTCCTCGCTCACTTGAGGGCTGAGCTGTGGAGGGGGTGGGGCGGCCGGCTCAGCCTCTCAACAGCTCGCTGAGAGGCTGAGCCGGGTGTCAGTCCAGGAACCTGGCGGATCCAGACTTCCATTGTTGCGATGATGCAGTGCCTGGACTGAAATCTGTGATGTCAGCAGAGCGAGGACTTCAGCCCGCTCTCTGCTGAAACCAGATCACAGGAGTGCAAAACGAGTTGCACTCCTGTGATCCATAGGAAAAGTACAGGCAAACAAGCTTTGACTGAACTTCTCCTTTAAGTAAAATACACACACACTGTTGAGAAAACAAAAGAAAAAAAAATGCCCCCGAAATTAAATTCCAATGTCAGTCATGTCATTCAGCAATATAGATCCACCATCACCACTATTGGTATTAGTATAGATTATTTTCTGAAGAGCAGTCCTATCAGCCAATGAACATTTGCTATACTGATATGTAGTACACCAATACACTCTCAATAGATGAACAATGGTGGTCTCCAATACCTTCTTACTGAGATCATTTTTCCTAAGCAATCTCAGAAAATATAAACGTTGCTGACATTTTTTATAACAGCGTGTACATTTACTGTCCATGATGACGTTTCAGAAATAAATACACTAAGGAACCTGAAGGCAGAGACAATCTCCATACATTCACCCTTGATGAAAACGAGCTATGGCAGTCTTATTTTTCCTAAAATCTGCAATAAGCTCTTTTGTTTTCGCAGTGTTCAAGGTCAAATTATTTGCTGCACACCACTCCACTGTTATACCAACTTCCTCTCTTGCCAGCCTCTTCTGGTTCTGTATCCCCTCCTTTAGCCACTTGACCACTGGGCACTTAAAACCCCTTCCTAACCAGACCAATTTTCAGCTTTCGGTGCTCTCACATTTTGAATGACAATTACTCAGTCATACAATATTGTACCCATATGAAATTTTTGTCCTTTTTTTCACACAAATAGAGCTTTCTTTTGGTGGCATTTAATCACGGTTCGGTTTTTTATTTTTTGTGCTATAAAAGAAAAAAGACTGAAAATTTGGTAAAAAAATGAATTTTTCTTTGTTTCTGTTATAAAATTTAGCAAATTCGTAATTTTTCTTCGTAAATTTTGGCCAAAATTTATACTGCTACATATCTTTGGTAAAAATAAGTACAAATCGGTGTATATTATTTGGTCTTTGTGAAAGTTATAGAGTCCAAAAGCTGTGGTGCCAATATCTGAAAATTGATCACATCTGAAGTACTGACGGCCTAATTTCTTGAGACCCTAACATGCCAGAAAAGTACAAATACCCCCCAAATGACCCCTTTTTGGAAAGAAGACATTCCAAGGTATTTAGAAAGATGCATGGTGAGTTTTTTAAGTTGTCATTTTTTCCCACAATTCTTTGCAAAATCAAGATTTTTTTTCTTTTTTTCACAAAATTATCATATTAGCAGGTTATTTCTCACACACAGCATATGCATACCACAAATTAAACCCCAAAACACATTCTGCTATTACTCCCGAGTATGGCGATACCACATGTGTGAGACTTTTACACAGCGTGGCCACATAGAGAGGCCCAACATGCAGGGAGCACCTTCAGGCGTTCTGGAGCACCCAGGCCAATTATGACATTTCTCTCCTACATGTAAAAATCATCATTTGCTAGAAAACTACATAGAACCCCAAAACATTCTATATATGTTTTTTTAGAAAAGACCCTAGAGAATACAATGGCGGTTGTTGCAACTTTTTATCTCACACGATATTTGTGCAGCAATTTTTTGAACGCTTTTTTTTTGGGAAAAAAAACAAAACAGTAAAGTTAGCCCAATGTTTTTGCATAATGTGAAAGATGAAGTTACGCCAAGTAAATAGATACCTAACATGTCACCCTTAAAAATTGCACACGCTCGTGGAATGGCGCCAAACTTCACTACTTCAAAATCCCCATAGGCGATGCTTTCACATTTTTTACTGGTTACACGTTTTGAGTTACAGGGGAGGTCTAGGGCCAAAATTATTGCTCTCGCTCCAACGTTCGCAGTAATACCTCACATGTGTGGTTTGAACACTGTTTTCATATGTGGGCGGGACTTACATGTGCGTTCGCTTCTGCATGCGAGCACAGGGACAGGGGCGCTTTCAAAAAAAATTTTTTCTTTTTATTGTTCATTTTACTTTATTTATTTTAGTTTGACACTTTTTTCCCAAAAAAATGTTTTTTGATCACTTTTATTCCTATTACAAGGAATGTAAACTTGTAATAGGAATATGGCATGACAGGTCCTCTTTACAGTGAGATATGGGGTCAAAAAGACCTCACATCTCACCTCTAGGCTGGGAAGCCCGAAAAAAAAAAAAATTGATCCTGGCTAAGCGGTGAGTCGGTAGAAGCACCGGAGGGGCGGGAAGGGGGGGGGACATTCCCTCTTGCCTCGGGTGGGAAGTGGTTAACGGCGGCCAGCGGGTGGGAAGTGGTTAAAGCGCATTTTTTTTAACACAAAGTTGTCCATTTATACAATATTTATAACACATAGCATGTACACATACCAAAAATGACACCCCAAAATATATTCTCCTACTCCTCCTGAGTACGGTGTTACCACATGTGTGAGATTTCCACAGCCTGGCCACATACAGAGGCCGAGTATGGCTGAGCATGGCAGAGCATGGCCGAGTATGGCTCAGCATGGCAGGGTATCGCCGAGTATGACTGGATATAGCTGGGTATGGCAGAGTATGGCTGGGTATCACCGAGTATTGCAGAGTATGGCTGGGTATTGCAGAGCATGGCGGAGTATTGCAGAGTATTGCAGATTATTGCAGAGTATTGCAGATTATTGCAGGGTATTGCGGGGTATTGCAGAGTATTGCGGACTATTGCAGGGTATTGCGGACTATTGCAGGGTATTGCAGAGTATTGCAGAGTATTGCAGGGTATTGCAGAGTATTGCGGACTATTGCAGGGTATTGCGGACTATTGCAGGGTATTGCAGAGTAGTGCAGGGTATTGCAGAGTATTGCAGGGTATTGCACGGTATTGCAGAGTATTGCACGGTATTGCAGAGTATTGTAGGGTATTGTACATTATTGCAGAGTAGTGCAGGGTATTGCAGAGTAGTGCAGAGTAGTGCAGGGTATTGCGGGGTATTGCGGAGTATTGCGGGGTATTGCGGGGTATTGCAGAGTATTGCGGGGTATTGCAGGGTATTGCAGAATAGTGCAGGGTATTGCAGAGTAGTGCAGGGTATTGCATGGTATTGCAGAGTATTGTAGGGTATTGCAGAGTATTGCAGAGTAGTGCAGGGTATTGCAGAGTAGTGCAGGGTATTGCAGGGTATTGCAGAGGGTTGCAGAGTATTGCAGAGGGTTGCAGAGTATTGCAGAGCATTGCACAGTATTGCAGAGTAGTGCAGGGCATTAGAGTATGGAGGGATGGCTGAGCATGGATGGATGGATGTGACTGTATTTGTCACAGAGCAGCGCTGTGGGCACTACATATCCAGCCCACAGCGCTGCTTCCACCCGCTCTCTCCCCCTCTCCTCCCACACTGTACCAATCGGTAGACAGAGGGGGGAGAGAGGAACCGGCGTCATGACATGACGCCGGTTTGTTTACATGTAATCGCTCCGTCATTTGACAGAGCGATCACATGGTAAACGGCCACGATCAGAATAAGCGTCTTTCGGCTATGGCCCAGTCGGCAAGTAGTTAATGCAATCAGCTACTGTAGTTTCATCAGAAAATTTTGGAAATGCTTAAGGTTTTTTACCTCAATGCATTCTGTGCATTAACATGAAAAACCTTCTATAATCACCTCCCCCACGGTACCTTCGGATACTTACCTGAGTTCAATTTCGAGTCAGTGTTGTGCTTGAGAGCCACAGCGTTGCTCTCTCTCTCTCTCTCTCTCTGCTCACTGGACATGGAGCCAGCAGCAGAAGCCATCTCTGCTGTCAATCAAATTCAGTGAGGAGGAAGTGCGGCGACAGGTCGAGCAGCCCTGTGTGTGTCAATAGATGCAAGGAACCTGGCTTGGGATCGAGGCCATAGGAAGCAGCTTCCTATGGGGTACTCAGAGAAGATAAGGAGCCAGTAGCAATTATTGTAACACCCTAGTAGAGATTGTTTGGGGACACTTTGTGCAAAGCCATTGCACAGAGCAGGTAAGTGTAATATTTTTGTGGGTAGCTGCTACGTGGTGCTGTGGCAATAACACACTCAGTCCAGATGCAAAAAATGGAGCATGTATTAAAGTAAAGGAAAAACAGTTCACAAGCTCAGTGGAAGGAGGCCCAATAGACTGCCACACCAAAGATGGCCACCGGGGTCACTTTAGAGGTCAGTATCCAAATAAATTGCTGCTCCAGTGACCCAGGAAACCTGACTTTCTCTCTCTGTCTGCACTGCCACTGCAAATGAGCACCACCTGCAGTGGAGAAAACAGACTGCACCTGCCTACACCCCCCTCCTTTGATAGATGCTGTCAATTGCATTGTAATACAGTAAAGAACAACATGAGTGATACAATGAACATGGCTAAGGCACAACAGAGAACAGTTAAAACAACATAATCAGAGTATCTGTCCATCTTCTGGTTGCGGTTTTGAGGCCGCAGGAGAGTGTGGGCTATCCACATTGCCCCACGCCCTCTTCACCTCAGACAGATCTGGGCAGTTTGTGGTACTCTCTGGGTAAGCCTGACTGTCCATGCTTGTGGTCTGGAGCTCTTCACCTCTGAAGTGTCAGGAGCTGGAGACTCCAGTAGAAAAAGGGGTAGGTACCATTCCTTGGGTCCCCCTGAGTCTTTGCGGGCTTCTATCATCACGGTGGCCTCTTTTGTCTTTTGTGGGCCCCTATAGGACTAGCTCTTGGAGGCTTGCCAGTAGTAGCTTCTGTTTTGGCTGTTTAAGGGGTACAGACAACCCCAACTTGCTTAGGCTTTTTTTTGTGGCCGCCCTCTATTGAACTTTGCAAGCTTGGATGATGTTAAGCCATGCCGCTCGCAGACCACAACCCTGTGCCCACTGGCCAGAATATTTAAACTTGGCCAGCAAGTGGGGCAAGTCTAGGTCCTTTAACATGTTCATGCCCAAGACAATGGGCACTGAAGAGTCAACTGGGCCATGAGTCACTACCACTCCTATCTGATCCACCATCCATTGGTCGTCAATCTGGATCTTCACACAGGTGATGCCTTCCACCAGCATGGGCAAGTTATTGGCTGCTTTAAGGGACAGTTGTCCCCGCATCCCAAACCGATGGCTTTAAAAAAACCATACTCCATGACTGTGACTTCTGAACTTGTGTCGATTAGACATGGGACCTCCACTCTATTCATGCCCATAATGTCTACACCACAAGCACTTACAGTCTTCCTCTGGGTCCCTTTGTAGCAGATTCTTGCCCTTAGGGGGAGGGGCCACCCATTGAAGTGCAGACACCTGTTGCTTCAGGGAGGCCACGTCCAAAGTGAGTTCCCTTAGCACTGACTGCATGGCAGTCCGCAGTGAATGGGCCAAGGCTTCTTCCAGCACGTGTAACAGATCATACTTTTAGGTACTTTCTGTTTCCGCGCAACTGCATCCACCACAATTATCATGAAAAGAGATGGAGGGTTGTACTCCAATTCGCTCCTGCTAATTTGCTCTCCTGACTGGGCCTGCTTACAGTCTTGCCACAAACTGACACCTTAGAATGTGGCCTGAATCTGCAATTTCTGCTTGAGCACCACCGCAAAGAGCGTGAGACTTGCGTCCTCCTGTTGTCTCCAGACAAAGAATCTGTGCTTCAGTTGTGGGACCAGCACATTTCCAAACAGGCCCTCCAGGTGTGTCACTATTTGCTCCAGTTCTCCCTCACCCTCTGCACGAAGTGACATATTCTACCGACTGCCACCAAGTGTGGGCGGGTGCAGCATAGTGTGGTGGAAATAAAATACACTCAGTCCAGATGCAAATAATGGAACTTGTATTGAAGTAAAAGAAAATTAGTTTGCAACAAGCCAGGTGGAAGGAGGCTCAACCAGGAGCAGTCACGGATGCCAACAATGAATAGCGGAGCAAGTTTCAGCCGAACTGACAGCATCTGTCTGGAGGGGAGAAATGCAGCCAAATTCAGAAGTCATCCAAGGAAAGCACGGAGCCTTAAGCTTTTCCTACTCGTCTGGAACTCTTCCCTACAGCCAGGGCCGGTCCTAGACGGGATGCACAGGGTGCAGTGCACCCAGGCGCCAGAGAGGTGGGGGCGCTGAAGCGCCAGAGTGCTCCCTTCCCTCCTCCTCCTCTTGATTGTGTGCGGCGGCGCTCTCCGCTGGTGTTAAAAGAAGAACGGCGCTGCCGCTGTGTGTGCTGCTCAAACCCCTCCCTCCTCCTGTCAGAGAAAGAGAGACATCGGAAGCAGAGCGGCTGGTCTCTGCGTGGAGAGACCAGCCGCACAGTGATGTCGCGTGGGGGGGGGGGGGGGGAGGAGCGGAGGAGCGGTCGAGCGGTCCGTGCCCGACACATTCTGCTCTGTGTCTCCTGCCTGCTTTAAACTGCTCTGCTCTCCACCCGGGCGGCGCGGCTGGCTGCACACTGTTCTCTCCTCTTCAGCTGCCGCCTGGGTGTATATATGTACCCTAATGGAGGGGGGGGCTGTACTAATGGAGGGGGGCTGTACTAATGGAGGGGGGGCTTTATTAATGGAGGGGGGCTGTACTAATGGAGGGGGGCTGTACTAATGGAGGGGGGGGCTGTACTAATGGAGGTGGGGGCTGTACTAATGGAGGGGGCTGTACTAATGGGAGGGCTGTACTAATGGAGGGGGGGCTGTACTAATGGAGGGGGCTGTACTAATAATGGGAGGGGGCTGTACTAATGAGGGGGTCTGTACTAATGGGGTCTGTACTAATGGAGGGGAGGTCTGTACTAATGGTGGGGGGTCTGTACTAATGGGGGGGTTCTGTACTAATGGAGGGGGGTCTGTACTAATGGGGGGTCTGTACTAATGGAGGGGGGGTCTGTACTAATGGAGAGGGGGTCTGTCCTGGGGGGTCTGTACTAATGGACGGGGGTCTGTCCTGGGGGGTCTGTACTAATGGAGGGGGGTCTGTACTAATGGAGGTGGGGGTCTGTACTAATGGAGAGGGGGTCTGTACTAATGGAGAGGGGGTCTGTACTAATGGAGGGGGGGTCTGTACTAAAGGAGGGGGGGTCTGTACTAACGGAGGGGGGTCTGTACTAATGGAGGGGGGTCTGTACTAATGGAGAGGGGGTCTGTACTAATGGAGAGGGGGTCTGTACTAATGGGGTCTGTACTAATGGTGGGGTCTGTACTAATATGGGGGTCTCTACTAATGGAGGGGGGTCTGTCCTGGGGGGTCTGTACTAATGGGGGGGTCTGTACTAATGGAGGTGGGGTCTGTACTAATGGAGAGGGGGTCTGTACTAATGGGGTCTGTACTAATGGAGGGGGGGTCTGTACTAATAGGGGGGTCTGTATTGGGGGGTCTGTACTAATGGAGAGGGGGTCTGTCCTGGGGGATCTGTACTAATGGAGGGGGGGTCTGACCTGGGTGGTCTGTACTAATGGAGGGGGTCTGTACTAATGGAGGGGGGGTCTGTACTAATGGAGGGGGGTCTGTACTAATGGAGGGGGGTCTGTACTAATGGAGAGGGGGTCTGTCCTGGGGGGTCTGTACTAATGGAGAGGGGGTCTGTCCTGGGGGGTCTGTACTAATGGAGGGGGGGTCTGTACTAATGGAGGGGGTCTATACTAATGGAGGGGGGGTCTGTACTAATGGAGGGGGGGTCTGTACTAATGGAGAGGGGGTCTGTCCTGGGGGGGTCTGTACTAATGGAGGGGGGGTCTGTACTAATGGAGGGGTGATTTGTCCTGTGGGGGTCTGTACTAATGGAGAGGGAGATCTGTCCTGGGGGGGTCTGTACTAATGGAGGGGGGGTTACCTGGGGGGATCTGTACTGAGTAAGGTCTGTACTGAGGGAGGGGTTTATAGTGCGGGTTCTGCACTGACGGAGGGGGGTCTATATGTAGTGGAGGGGGGTCTGTACTGAGGGGCGACTATAGTTGATGGAAGGGGGGTGACCCTAACCCTAGTGAAGCCAATGCAGCTGCGGGCTCTCCTTTCCCCCCTCCCTCTCCTCCTGCGTGCTGCTGTACTAGTGAGCGGTGCTTGCCAGCACAGCTGCCTACTATGTTTCTTCCCCCGCCTTCATATCAACCAGGGAGGAAACAGAATAGAAAAAGGAGCAGAGAAGAGGATTGTGGGACATATAGTCCAGAGAACTGGCAGCCCCACTGTAACACGGAAACTGCAGCCCACACAGCATGCTCAGCTGAATGGGAAAGAGAGAGAGAGACAGGAGCCTGGGAAAGTTTTCAGGGAAGTACACCCAGGACTCCAGAGGGAGAGGACAGTGCTGAGAGAACACCATCAGAGAGAGAACCCTGCTGCCCTGCGCCACCAGAGGGAAAGCCACACAGCCTAGCGCCATTGCTGGCATTGAAAGGAATGGAGTCATTGCAGGAATACAGCGGAGTCACCATGGGCAATTCAGAGTGAGCTGACTCCTGATCAGAGGAACCGTTGCTGTATCGCTGGGTCAGGTGAGAGGGCCGATCGGCCAATATGTACTATGTCTGCAGTCTCTGACCATCTCTTGTAGT
Organism: Aquarana catesbeiana; assembly: GCF_042186555.1. Taxonomy (NCBI): domain Eukaryota; kingdom Metazoa; phylum Chordata; class Amphibia; order Anura; family Ranidae; genus Aquarana; species Aquarana catesbeiana. The sequence goes on from NC_133328.1 coordinate 228,462,398, forward strand.
ATGTCTGCAGTCTCTGACCATCTCCTGTAGTATGTCTGCAGTCTCTGACCATCTCCTGTACTATGTCTGCAGTCTCTGATCATCTCCTGTACTATGTCTGCAGTCTCTGATCATCTCCTGTACTATGTCTGCAGTCTCTGGCTATCTCCTGTACTATGTCTGCAGTCTCTGACCATCTCCTGTACTATGTCTGCAGTCTCTGGCCATCTCCTGTACTATGTCTGCAGTCTCTGACCATCTCCTGTACTATGTCTGCAGTCTCTGGCTATCTCCTGTACTATGTCTGCAGTCTCTGACCATCTCCTGTACTATGTCTGCAGTCTCTGGCCATCTCCTGTACTATGTCTGCAGTCTCTGGCCATCTCCTGTACTATGTCTGCAGTCTCTGGCCATCTCCTGTATTATGTCTGCAGTCTCTGACCATCTCCTGTACTATGTCTGCAGTCTCTGGGCATCTCCTGTACAATATCTGCAGTCTCTGATCATCTGCTGTACTATGTCTGCAGTCTCTGACCATCTCCTGTTCTACGATTGCTTTCTCTGACCATCTCCTGTACTATGATTGCAGTCTCTGACCGTCTCTTGTATCATAACTACAGTCTCTGAGCATCTCCTGTACTATGTCTGCAGTCTCTGATCATCGGCTGTTCTATGATTGCGGTCTCTGATCATCTCCTGTATTATGTCTGCAGTCTCTGACCATCTCCTGTACTATGTCTGCAGTCTCTGACCATCTCCTGTACTATGTTTGCAGTCTCTGATCATCTCCTGTACTATGTTTGCAGTCTCTGATCATCTCCTGTACTATGTCTGCAGTCTCTGATCGTCTCCTGTACCATGTCTGCAGTCTCTGACCGTCTCCTGTACTATGTCTGCAGTCTCTGATCATCTCCTGTACTATGACTGCAGTCTCTGATCGTCTCCTGTACTATGTCTGCAGTCTCTGATCATCTCCTGTATTATGTCTGCAGTCTCTGATCATGTCTGCAGTCTCTGATCATCTCCTGTATTATGTCTGCAGTCTCTGACCATCTCCTGTATCATGTCTGCAGTCTCTGACCATCTCCTGTACTATGTCTGCAGTCTCTGACCATCTCCTGTATTATGTCTGCAGTCTCTGATCATCTCCTGTATTATGTCTGCAGTCTCTGACCATCTCCTGTACTATGTCTGCAGTCTCTGATCATCTCCTGTACTATGTCTGCAGTCTGTGACCATCTCCTGTATTATGTCTGCAGTCTCTGATCATCTCCTGTACTATGTCTGCAGTCTCTGATCATGTCTGCAGTCTCTGATCATGTCTGCAGTCTCTGATCATCTCCTGTATTATGTCTGCAGTCTCTGACCATCTCCTGTATCATGTCTGTAGTCTCTGACCATCTCCTGTACTGTCTGCAGTCTCTGACCATCTCCTGTATTATGTCTGCAGTCTCTGATCATCTTCTGTATTATGTCTGCAGTCTCTGACCATCTCCTGTATCATGTCTGCAGTCTGTGACCATCTCCTGTATTATGTCTGCAGTCTCTGATCATCTCCTGTGCTATGTCTGCAGTCTCTGATCATCTCCTGTACTATGTCTGCAGTCTCTGATCATCTCCTGTATTATGTCTGCAGTCTCTGATCATGTCTGCAGTCTCTGATCATCTCCTGTATTATGTCTGCAGTCTCTGACCATCTCCTGTATCATGTCTGCAGTCTCTGACCATCTCCTGTACTATGTCTGCAGTCTCTGACCATCTCCTGTATTATGTCTGCAGTCTCTGATCATCTCCTGTATTATGTCTGCAGTCTCTGACCATCTCCTGTACTATGTCTGCAGTCTCTGATCATCTCCTGTACTATGTCTGCAGTCTGTGACCATCTCCTGTATTATGTCTGCAGTCTCTGATCATCTCCTGTACTATGTCTGCAGTCTCTGATCATGTCTGCAGTCTCTGATCATCTCCTGTATTATGTCTGCAGTCTCTGACCATCTCCTGTATCATGTCTGTAGTCTCTGACCATCTCCTGTACTGTCTGCAGTCTCTGACCATCTCCTGTATTATGTCTGCAGTCTCTGATCATCTCCTGTATTATGTCTGCCGTCTCTGACCATCTCCTGTATCATGTCTGCAGTCTCTGACCATCTCCTGTACTATGTCTGCAGTCTCTGATCATCTCCTGTACTATGTCTGCAGTCTGTGACCATCTCCTGTATTATGTCTGCAGTCTCTGATCATCTCCTGTGCTATGTCTGCAGTCTCTGATCATCTCCTGTACTATGTCTGCAGTCTCTGATCATCTCCTGTACTATGTCTGCAGTCTCTGATCATCTCCTGTATTATGTCTGGGGGTTCTTTCTAACAGACTCTCTAACAGAAGCCCTCTTTGTGTGCATCAGAGAGACTCCCCTCCAGGTCTCATTAGTGTACGCTCTTCCTGTATTTTTTGTTATTGTTAAAAGATCATAGGAGGATCCTAGGGTAACAAAGAGTTCTTAGGGGAGCATCTCTGTGTTTGAGTCATTGCCATAGAAACATTTGTAAAGGGGAGGAGTTGGTAAGATGACCACGCCCATGTGGGGGCGCCAGAAATATTTCTGCACCCAGGCGCCGGTGACCCTAGGATCGGCCCTGCCTACAGCTAATACTGTCCCTACACTAAACACACGCTAAATGCACAGCAAACCCAGGAGCCAGGGTCTTTAATAGACTCTGCCACACCTAAGATGGCCACTAGGATCACATGGACAGCCAGCATCCAACTGGATTGCTGCCCCAGTGACCCAGGAAACCATAGAGGAACCATATTCCTCCTGATTTCCTATTCTTGCACTGCCGCTGTGATTGAGCACCACCTGCAGTGGAGAAAACTGAATGCACCTGCATACATGTTTATTATTTTAAATCCTGAGTTTAACTGTCATTGGGAAGAAGAATATTTTGCCCATTTTAACCACCTGTGATCTATTTACCAGAAAACCCTTTATACAGAGGCAAAAAAAAAGGCTTTTTGGGGATTGGGATAATTAAAGACAGGACAGATAAAGAGGCAGCTATAATGAAAGATTAAAGATCTTAGTGACAATTGTTCTGCACATGCCTTGATAACCCTCCCTGGGACACTGTCTCACCTCGTGTTCCTGCACAGTGAGTTTAAAATTGCCAGGATCTAACAAAAACCCTGTGTCACACTGTAGTAGTGCAATCTCAAGGCGTGTAAAGTACCTGTTCAGTTCCTCAGCTAGTGCAATGCTGGAGTTCACTTCCATTTGATTTTTCCCTCTATAGTTCTTAATATTCTGTACACCCCTCCATCCTTCCCTCGCATTGTATTTGTTGAAATTTCTTAAATTTTCGTCTTTGAAGCTATAGTTGCTTCCCTTACAGCATTTAACACATCCTTGTACCTATTCCTAAAAGCAATATTTTGTTCCCTAAGGAGACACCGTATTTCGTTAGTCAACCAAGATTTCTGAGAAAACCCTTGTCTTCTGTAACATTATCCACACATATCTTGTATAGCTCCACACTGTACTTGTATATAAATGTAAATCTTGTTGCTCAAACACAGCCCAGTATGTTCTTTCAAAACAGCCCTGCAACCGTGACCATTGTGGTGAGGTTTTAATTATCTTAGATTCTGGAACTATTCTCTGCCTAACAGGAGTGTGCACTGGAATAAGAAATAAAGAGATTAGCTGACTGATCCAAATGGGACAAGAAAGTGCAGCATCAGGGGACAAATTGGTGGAGTTTTTTTCGTCATGTACATTGCACCAGAAGTGGTTAAAGCTGAACTCCAGGTATGATCATTGAGGCAAAGTTGCCAAAAGTTCCAATTTGCCTGGAGTACTCAATTTTCCTTTCAACGACTACAAAAAACAAAACCTGCTAACACTGGAGATCAGGCCCGACCGTCCAACCTGCAACTGTAGGGGCAAGACTCAGGTTTTTTTCTCAGGTTTGGATGCACTACATAAAAGATCAATGAGCCATATCCACTATTTACAGAGGCCACAAGTGGAGGTTCAAGAACAGTCCTCCCAGGGACCATTTTCAACCTACCATCTTCTCTACAAAAGAGGAAAGTATTGATCAAGTACATGTTCGAATTGCTTCAGAAGCAGGCAACCGCACAAGTTCCCATCAATCAGAGAGGAAAAGGTTTCTATTCTCCTCTTTTTCTCATAAAAAAACAAAACAGGAGACCTACACCCAGTCTTGGATCTAAAAAGACTGAACAGGAAAATTCGTGTTGAATCATTCAAAATGGAGAGCCTCCAATTCATCCTGATGACAGTAAACACTGGAGAATGGATGCTGTCAATCGATTTGTCAGACGCCTACTTGCACGTCCCCATACATCCGACCTTTCAAAAATTCCTTCGCTTTGCGGTGAATCAACAACACTTCAACAACAGTTCCAAAGCCTACCGTTCGGGATATCTACTGCACCCAGAACATTCACAAAGGTCTTTCCTCCAGTCATAGCATACTTGAGAGAGAGAGGATTCAGGGTTCACCATACACGACGATATCCTTTTATTGGCCAACAGCCAGCAGTCTCTCCTCCTTTATTGGAAATTTCTGTTATCCACTCTACAGCAGTTCGGATGGCTAATAAATTGGAAGAAGAGCAAGCTACAACCAACCCAAAAGATGATTTTTTTGGGGAGCAGAATTAAATACCAGAGCCAGAGTGGAACTTCCCCAGGAAAAGATAAAACCTCTAACTCACAAAATGAGGAAACTGATGGCAGCGGTTCACCTTCTAGCCAGGGCATGCATGAGTATTCTGGGGTCCACGTCGCACACTTTCCCAATGATTCAGTGGGCACAGTGGCACATGAGAACATTGCAAAATTCATTCTTGAAGCAGTGGGATGGAGTCTCAATGTGTCAGAAGATATATATTCACGAGTGAAACAATCGATATGGTGGTGGACTCGAACCTACAACCTAAAACGTTACCGCCAAATTATTCCACCTCAACCAGAAATAATTAGGTCAGATGCCAGTTTAGACGGGTGGGGAGCCCACTACCAGGACCAAGCGGTTCAGGGACATTGCCACTTCAGACCAATAGGGGTTGTTTCGAACAATTTGGAACTGAGGGCTGCCATCCAATCTCTCCTAGCATTCAGTTCACTCATCAAGGGAAAGAGTGTCTTACTACAAATAGACAACAGAGTGGCAGTAGCCTACATACAAAGACGAGGTGGGACCAGAAGTCGCACACTCATGAGGGAGGTACGACAAATTTTCGAATGGGCTCAACTGTATTTGACGGATCTGAGAGCAGTTTATGTTCCAGCAGCCCAGAACCGTTTGGCCGACGACCTGAGCAGAACCTTCATTTCAAACAACGAATGGTGCCTGAGTCCCTAAGCTTTCTCTCTTCTAACTCAGGCCTGGGGAGTCCCTGACATCGACCTGGCAGCAACACAGATAAATGCCAAATTTTCAAGATTTTTGTCAAGAACAATATATCCAGCAGCAGCAGGCATAGACTGCCCACACATCCATGGAGCTTTAGCCTGAGATACATTTTCCCTACAGTTCTATTAATAGCGATATTTCTAGCCAAACTTCGAAGATCCACGTCCACAGTAATTGCAGTAATACCCTTCTGGCAGAGACGTCCATGGTTCACAACCATTCTACAGCTAAGCATAGAGGAACCATTTCCACTATCAGTAACACCAGACCTACTCCCACAAGGCCAAGTCCTTCATTCAGCTCTGGAAAAACTCCATCTAACGGTATGGAAATCGAGAGGGATAGCGTGCTAAGTCAGGGTTGCTCAAACAAGGTGGTCGTGGTGGGTAGTGGTGCTGATAAATAGTATAAGATTTAATACATTAGTCCATCAATAAGTCCTGGAAGTGGATACTCAGTATATATGGAGGGGAGAGATGAATAGGGGAGACCTGTATAGATTACTTTAGCAGTCCAAAACAACCTTGGCAGCCTTTGAGGTGGGAGTTGAAAGCAGACTCCAGATATGCAAATGAGAAGAGAAACACAGGCGCCTCTAGGTTAGAACTGTAAACATTTTAATGAGATACAGGTGCGTTATCCACTTACATAGAGGTTAAGGCACGAGTCCATCCACACTGGCATGGAGCTACCTAGCACTAAAATAATATAAATATAAATATATATATATATATATATATATATATTAGCTCTGGGTATTTCATGTTGGAAAGTAGGGATGAGCTTCGAGTTCACACTACACAAGGCCGCCACGCAGAGGGCCTTATATAGTGTGGGGCGTGTACTAAACCCCCTGAGCCATAATTGGCCAAAGCCACCGTGGCTTTGGCCAATTACGGCTCTCTGTACAGACGGCGCTGTGATTGGATGCATGCTTGGCCAATCATCAGCCAGCAATGCACTGCGATGCCGTAGTGAATTATGGGCCGTGACGCGCCACTCAAATTTGGCGCGAACGGCCCATAACATTCACAATTCGACGAACCGTCGAACAAGCGATGTTCGAGTTGAACATGGGTTGCGAATGTTATGGGCCGTTTGCGCCAAATTCGCCACAATGGCTTTGGCCAAATATGGCTCAGGGGGTTTAGTACACGCCCCACACTATATAAGGCCGTCTGTGTGGCGGCCTTGTGTAGTGTGTTGCGGCGGCGGAGAGAGATAGACAGAGAGATAGTGTCATTTGATTTAAGTTAGCTAGAGTAGGCAGGTGAGTCAGTTAGCTGCACTTACATTGTATTTTGCATATATATGCACCCCAGGTGTTTTATATATATATATATATATATATATATATATATATATATATATATATATATATATACTGTATTCAGTTTAGCTGGATCTGTTCCTGTTATTCTCTTCCTACTGACAGGCAGGCGCTTTTACAGTATTTACAGTTAGTGTATTGTGTCCTTTGCACAGTGTGAACCTAAAGCTACAGTAAGAAAATTGCTGGTGTTCTTCTGATCCTATTAGTACCACACGCAGACAGCTGCAGTATTTACAGTTAGTTTATTGTGTCTTCTGCGCAGTGTGCACCTAAAGCTATCTGATGAAAATTGGTGTTCTTCTGATCCTATTAGTACCACAGGCAGCTGCAGTATTTATAGTTAGTGTACTATGTCCTCTGCACAGTGTGCACCTAAAGCTACCTGAAGACAATTGCTGGTGTTCTGATCCTATTAATACCACAGGCAGGCAGCTGCAGTATTTACAGTTAGTAGTGTACTGTGTCCTCTGCACAGTGTGCACCTAAAGCTACCTGGAGACAATTGCTGGTGTTCTGATCCTATTAATACCACAGGCAGGCAGCTGCAGTATTTACAGTTAGTGTACTGTGTCCTCTGCACAGTGTGCACCTAAAGCTACCTGAATACAATTGCTAGTGTTCTGATCCTATTAATAATAATCCTAAAGTGATCCCGCGCACCGGCAGAAAAGTACAAAACAAACTTTTCACTAAATAAGATAAATAAGCCTTATGTAAATCTATTTAAATAATTAAAAAACAGTGCAAGTGTTAAAAGTGATAAGTCCATACATTGGTAAATCAATCTCAGGGCATATGATTCAGGGTGATAATAGTCTCTTAATTAAGTCATCTAAAAAATGTCCAAAAGAAGGAAATCGTGCAAAAGCAGTTCCAATAAAAAAATGTATTCCTCTTACAATAAAAAGTAAAAAGTTAAGAGTCCAATTTAAATCTTTGGAATAAAACCTTTATACTTATAACATACTACATTATTGGAACTTTCTCTCTCTCCCACCCTTATTCATTTCTCCCCCCCCCCCCCCCTTTTGCGGAGGATACGAGGCTATATGAGGACGTGGATGTGGAGTCTATATTCAGGTGATCTACTTGGTGGAGCAGAGGACCCCCTGGTGGTGGATACTACTATAGTGGAATAAATTCCTGTATATGGGTTTATGCTGGTACTTCAGGCGATTGAGGTCTTACATATAGTGGAACGGAGGACCCCCTGGTGGGAGAAGTTGGAGTAACGGAGCCGACCCCTGTTCATTACTACATGCTGGTATATCAGGATATGAAGGAGAGGGTTCTGTGAGCTCATTTTTTGGATCTAAACTTCTCCCTGTCCATTGAGTTTTTTTATCCCGCTGATCCCGCTGGAGCGCGGGATCACTTTAGGATTATTATTTGTTGAGTGTGGACTGTGATACACTGGAAGATTCTGCTGCAGACAGCTGACTTTGATTTATTTGATTACACTTTAATGCACTACATGCACTTTGTGATTTAACCATTTATCTAACAATTTTATTTGTAACTGTACAGCTTATAGGGGTTCACAAATACATCTTAGTAGCGTGAAGGCTCTCTACATTTTTATTTCTGATCCTATTAATACCACAGGCAGGCAGCTGCAGTATTTACAGTTAGTGTACTGTGTCCTCTGCACAGTGTGCACCTAAAGCTACCTGAAGAAAATTGCTGGTGTTCTAATCCTATTAATACCACAGGCAGATAGCTGCAGTATTTACAGTTAGTGTACTGTGTCCTCTGCACAGTGTGCACCTAAAGCCACCTGAAGAAAATTGCTGGTGTTCTTCTGATCCTATTAATACCACAGGCAGGCAGCTGCAGTATTTACAGTTAGTGTACTGTGACCTCTGCACAGTGTGCACCTAAAGCTACCTGAAGACAATTGCTGGTGTTCTCATACTAATACTACTACATGCAGCTGCAGTTGATTCTGCTAGCTGCACTATAATCAGTATGTGTATGTATATATATATATATATATATATATATATATATATATATATATATATATATATATATATACACACAAACACACACACACACACATCCCAGCTTTGTGCAGCTACATCTCACTGCAGGCCATTAGTATTTCTGGAAGAAGGCCAACAAGGAGAGGCAGACAGTCACAAGCCAATAAAAGAGGGCAAGCAGGCTCTGTGTCTAGAGGGAACAGTGCTGGTCGTGGACACAGTGCATCCTCATCAGCACGTGGCCATGGGACAGGCTTGCCCTTTTTTCGGCAGCTGGCCCTGTTGAGCCGCAACATGCCCATGCCGAAGACTTGGTAGAGTGGATGACCAAGCCGTTCTCATCCTCTCTCACCCAGGCTCAGGGTACTTTGTCTGGAAAAGCAGCTGCCAACGCGGCCTCTTCCCTCGGCTCAATTGCATCAGTCACTCCTTCCCTAGCCCCACCACGTCCTCATGAGGAGTCCCCGGAACTGTTTGACCACAGTGTTAGGTACATGCTCCAGGAGGTTGCCCAGCGTTTTGAAGGATCCAATGATGGTACCCAGCTAGAGGAAGGCAGTAACGTGAGCCCAGAGATAGGGGGTGCCCAAGAAGGACAGCAATCTGGCAGTCATGTTCCCCCAGCTGCAGCATACTGCCAGGTTTGCTCCAGTGATGAGGAGGGAGGGGATGATGAGGAAGTCTGATAGGAAAGAGGAGGAGGAGGCACATCTTCAACGAGGAAGGATGCCCTCCAGGGGCCAGCTTAAGGGCAGCACACGACTGCATCACACCGCAGAGCTCCGCATGTACAGGGCACTGCTGTCTCTGCGCGTTATTCCAAAAGTTCTTTGGTGTGGGCCTTTTTTTGAGATCAGTGCATAAGATCGCACCGCTGCTATTTGCAACATATGTCTCAAGCGTATCTTGCGTGGCCAAAATATCACCCGCTTGGGCACCACATTCTTGACCAGACATATGTTGACCTGCCATGCAGTTAGTTGGCAAGCGTACCTAAAAGACCCACACCAAAGAACAAAGCGGACCTCTCCTTGCTCCTCATCAGCTGGGATCTCCAACCCCACTATACCTTCAGTCCTCTCTGAAACCTGCACTACGAGGAATGAAGGTGTAGAATTAGGTGTGTCACAGCCAACTACTTGTGGGCAATCTGCTATCGGTACACCAATGTCAGATTGTAGCAGGCAAATTTCCCTGCCCCAGCTGCTGCACCGCCAAAAGAAGTTTGCTCCCAGCCATCCACATGCCCAGCGGTTGAATGCTAGCTTGGCTAAATCGCTAGCACTTCAAATGCTGCCTTTTCAGTTGCCTTCCTTGAGTTTGTTGAATGTGCAGTTCCTCAGTGGCAGGTTCCCAAATGCCACTTTTTCTCACAGAAGGCGATTCTGGCTCTCTGCCGGCATGTGGAAGGCAATGTCTTGGCCTCGCTGGACAGGGCGGTCAGCGGTAAGGTGCATAATACCGCTGACTCATGGTCCAGCAGGCATGGACAGGGACATTACCTATCTTTCACCGCGCACTGGGTGACTCTTCTGGCAGCTGGGAAGGATGCAGGATAGGGTGCAGTAGTGTTGGAGGTTGTTCCACCACCACGCCTCCAAAATTCTACTAGTGGTGATTCTGCCACACCTCTTTCCTCCACCTCCTTCTCTTCTTCTTCCTCCATGGCCTCTTCCTGTGCTGATTTGTCCTCTGAACCAGTGGTGCTCCATAGGCGTTGAAGGGGCTACGCAAACACGCAGGCAAAAAGATGCCATGCGGTGCTTGAGCTGGTGTGCTTGGGGGACAGGAGCCACACTGGGGCAGAGATTCTGTCAGCTCTGCATGGGCAGGTTCAGAGGTGGTTGACGCCACGCCAGCTTAAGCCATGTATGGTGGTTTGTGACAATGGCACCAACCTCCTCCCCGCCCTCCGACAGAGACAACTGACCCACGTGCCCTGTTTGGCTCACGTCCTTAACTTGGTGGTGCAGCGGTTCTTGGGCAGGTACCTGGGCTTACAGGATGTCCTGAGGCAGGTCAGGAAAGTCTGTGTGCATTTCCACAGGTCATATAATGCCAGCGCTCAGCTGGCTGACCTCCAAAAGGAATTTAACCTGCCCAAGAACCGCCTAATTTGTGACATGCCCACCAGATGGAACTCAACGTTGGCCATGCTGCAGCGGCTGCACACGCAGCAGAGGGCCATCAATGAGCACCTATGCAACTATGGCACCAGGATAGGATCAGGGGAGTTTGTTTTTTTTCCCCACGCCAGTGGGCTATGATCAGGGATGCATGCACTGTCCTGTCACCATTCGAGGAGGCCATGAGGATGCTGAGCAGTGACAGTGCATGCATCAGTGACACTGTCCCTCAAGTCCACCTGTTGGAGCACACGCTGCGTGGAATAATGGACAGGGAACTTGAGGCAGAACAGAGGGAGGAAGAGGAGGACTTCCTTACCTCTCAAGGCCCCCTTTATCCAGACAGTGTTCCTGCGTGCCCGCTGATCACACAGGAAGAGGACAAGGAGGAGGAGGAGGATTGTGTCAGCATAGAGGTGGAGCCTGGCACTCAGCATCAGCAGCAGTCTTCAAGGGATCATTTACAGTCCGAAGAAACCCATGGACCTGTACATGGCTGGGAGGAGGCGGCTGCGGATCATGTCATCCTTAGTGATCCAGAGGACTCTGGACCAAATGCCATGTTGCTGAGGCTTCGGTCAGTCACAGAAGTAGCGGTGGAGAAGGTGGCCGTCTGACCGATGCGTTCAGACAATTGTTTAGTCCGCAGCCCCAAGGTATGATCGGTTCCGGCAACCATCGCCAGTGTCTGATTCACATGGTGCAGGAATATCTAGGGGCAAGATCAGACTTGGACACCTTTCCCACCGAAAATCCTCTGGGTTTCTGGGTCTTGAGGATGGATCACTGGCCAGAGCTTGCACAGTATGCAATTGAGCTACTGGCCTGTCCTGCATCCAGCGTTCCTTCAGAACGCACATTCAGTGCTGCTTGAGGCTTTGTAACCAATCACAGGGTGCACCTGTCCACCGAATTGGTAAATCAGTCTTGGATCACCAGCTACCAAGCACCTGATGCTGATGTAACCAAATATTTTTTTTTTTTAATGTGAGATCCCTTCAAGACTGCCTATGCTGATGCTGAGTGACTATCCTGTTATGCTGAGTGACAGTCCTCTTCCTCCTCAGTTTTCATGCTGATAGCTTGTAAGAACATTTACTGGGCACCGCCACCAGTGGCTAAGGCCCAATTTTTTTGCTCCTGTTTAACAGGAGCGTGTAATTACAATTTTTGATGCAATACTTTGTAGCAGGGCTCATTCCTGCGCTCCAACTAGAGTATCTGTGAGGGGTTGCAGTGTTGTGGCAGCAGTGGCTAAGGCCCAATTTTTCTGCCCCTGTTCAACAGGGACATGTAATTACAATTCTTGATCTAATATTTCACACCAGGGCCCATTCCTGCGCCCACCAAGAGTAACTGTGAGTGCTTACAGTGTTGTGGCAACACAACCACCAAAGGCCCAATTTTTCTGCCCCTGTTCAGCAGGTGCATGTAATTACAATTCTTGATATAATATTTCACAGCAGGGCCAGTTCCAGCGCCCACCAAGAGTAACTGTGAGGGCTTACAGTGTTGTGGCAACACCAACACCTAAGGCCCCAATTTCTGCAGAGTGTATAGGGCAGGCCCCTACTTTCAAACATCCAACTTACAAACGACTCCTACTTGCAAATGGAAGGAGACAACACTAAGTGAGATGAAATCTAACCCTAGGAAGGGAAATTCTCTCCTGTAAGAGTTAATATGGGAAAAAAACATGTCTCCTCTCCACTGATGCTTTATCACCAATCCTTGTTTCACTAAAAACCTCAAACTTTCTAAAAACATTTGTCATTGGGACAGAAAGTGAGGTGAAATCTTCTGTAGAGGTGCACAGACAGCAAAACAAATGCTACAGGGGTGATAACCCTTCCCTATGTTTTCCAAAAAGCTTAAAAATAGATTTTTTGGCTGGAGCTACACTTTAAAAATGTACCAGTTCAAAATTACAAACAGATTCTACTTAACAACAAACCTACAGTCCCTGTCTTGTTTGCACCACCTGTATACTGCTGTTCAGAGTATATAGGGCCCGGGGGCCCCAGGCCTTTCCTTTTTTAATTTGAGTGTGGGGTTCCCATTAATATCCATACAAGACCCAAAGGGCCTGGTAATGGCCGTTTGTCTCACTGATTTTGATCCATATAGCCGGGACCCGACATTAAATTGTAATTAAATATTTAACTATGAGTATCAGCTTGTAATACCCCTTCCCCCAGGCCCTTTTTCAGTTTTAAGTGCTGTGATATTTTGACCGACATTTACTCGGTCATGCAATACTGTACCAAATGAATTTTATATAATTGTATTAAGATGGAGCTTACTTTTTGGGATATTCAAAGCAGAATTACAGTCTCCTTGACAATTTTTTTCAAAAAGCATCCCTGTGATTCTTGTTAGTTTTACTATATGATAAGGTTACTGCTGTAAGTGTAAACCTTGTTCTTACTTACCAATTAGTCATTATCCACAGAATCCCAGAAGGCAGGCAGCCACCATTCATGATGTGGGCATCTAAAGCCCATTCCTATTTACTTCCGGAATTCTGAACAGCTGGCTCGTGCCTGCGCAGTAATGACACCGCATTGCGCAGGGTGGTGTTTACAGGTTGCCATAACAATGTCGGCATCGGTGGAATTTCCCACCCCATTGTTATGGCAATCTGTCAATTAACACAAAACTTCTTGTCTCAAAATACCATGAGATTTCTTTGTTAGCCATCCATAGGACTTCTGGGATAGATGACTCCAATATCCCAGGAGTCCTAGGGAATCGCCTAATGATCATATCTCCTAGGCGGATGGGACAGGAAGTGCAGACTGCAGAGAGAAGAAGGTATTTAGCAATAAAAATAAAATAAAAAAATGATTGCCATTACATACTGTTCCGGGCATTGGGCATTGTCTGGCAATGATCAAGAAAAAAAAATGGGTGGAATTCCTCTTTAATAACCACTTTTTTATTTTCTACTATATAAAAGAACAAAAAACATTTTGAAAAAACAGTTTCTCTTACTTCTGTTATAAAACATTTCAAATAAAAATGCCAAGGAAGTATGAAATTCCCTCCCCTCTAAATGACCCCCTATTGGAAAGTAGACACCCTGAAGTGATCTAATTTGAGTTACATTTTTTTGCAAATGAAGAAACATGATGGAACTGTGGTTAGACTTGGAGTTGGTAATGGCGCACTAGATACATTAATCTTTAGGTGATACACAGAGGTAGGCCTAAGTGAAAGAGGTCATGTACAGGTCACCTACAGTAGAAGTGTCGCATACCTTGTGGCAGGGCCTGGCATGTAGAGGGAGACCTCTCATACAGCCCCGGCTCAAGGACAACTGAAGTTGCGACAGTGGCCGCAAGAGTGCGTGAGGTAAGAGTGCCTGCAAGATCTTCCGTTGGTCGCAGAGGTGTGTGGCTGGTGTGTCACCAGAGCTGGGCTGGATGGCTGAAGCAGCAGATGGCAGCAGGAACAGTAGATGCAGACACACAGAGGATGGAAGACTGGCATCACCAGGTACCATGCAGAGCAGGACAAACGGATAACTGGATGCAGGGTCATACAAGCCAAGTTAGTAACGGACGATCAGAGACAAGCATAAACAGGCAGAGAATGGTCAATGTGCAGGCAGAGATTGGCAACAGGATATCAGGCAGATGAGAGATATAACAAAGTCTTAAAGGCAAGCCAAGGTTGGGATAGGTGGAGAGCAAGCATGGTCAGGATTAGGGATGGGCAAACGGTTCGAACCGAGCATGAGTTCGGGCTGTTGGCACGTTTGCCGAACAACTGAATTATCAGGGCGTTCGACCGTTTGTTCGGCCTGCCGAATGACCACAAAGCACTGCGCTGCCGCACAGTGCATTGTAAACTCTGATTGGCTGAAGCAATGAAAGCTTTGCCAATCAGGGCACAGAGCACTGTCAGAGCCATGATTGGACACTGTCATGATGACTATCAAATCAATCATGGCTCATTGCTGTTAGTCCTGGCCCACACTATAAAAGTATTCTTTCAATAGTGGCCATTTTCAGTGTGATATCGACGTGGAGAGAGATAGAACAGGGCTCTGTTCAGTACTATTAGACAGTTAGTGTGCTATAGTGTGCTATTCAGATTCTATTGTAGAATATCAGGTTAATGTGCATCTAGAGATAGTTCAGCGTGAGTGTAGTGTGACCATTTATCTTTAGATTAGTGTGAATGTAGGGATAGTTCAGTCAGTGTGAGTGTAGTATGATCACCATTTATCTTTACATTATTGTGAATGTAGGGATAGTTCAGTCAGTGGGTGTAGGGACTGTTTAACACAGTATATTTCATTGCATTACTGCAAGTATAAGGCCCTATATTTCAGTGCATTATGTGCCTTTTAAAGCAGTACATTTCTGTGTGTTACTGCACGCTTAACGCCATACAGTTCAGCGCGTTACTGCAAGTTTAATGCAGTATATATCAGTTTGTTATGTGGTGTTTAACGCAGTACATTTCTGTGCGTTAGTGCATGCTTAACGCAGTATATTTCAGTGTGTTACTGCAAGTTTAATGCAGTATAGTTCAGTGCGTTACTGCAAGTTTAACGCCGTATATTTCAGTGCGTTATCTTCCATTTAATGCAGTGTAGTTCAGTGCGTTACTGCAAGTTTAAAAACGTATATTTCAGTGCGTTACTGCAAGTTTAACGCCGTATATTTCAGTGTGTTATGTGCAGTTTAACGCAGTACATATCTGTGCATTAGTGCACACTTAACGCAGTATATTTCAGTGTGTTACTGCAAGTTTAACGCCGTACAGTTCAGTGCGTTACTGCAAGATTTACGCCATATATTTCAGTGCATTACTGCAAGTTTTACGCCATATATTTCAGTGCGTTATCTTTTGTTTACCGCAGTACAGTTCAGTGCGTTACTGCAAGTTTAACGCCGTATATTTCAATGCAATATCTTCAGTTTAATGCAGTATAGTTTAGTGCATTACTGCAAGTTTAACGGCGGATATTTCAGTGCATCAAGTGCCATTTAACATAGTACAGTTCAGTGCATTACTGCAAGTTTAACTCCATATATTTCAGTGCGTTACTGCAAGTTTAACACCGTATAATTCAGGGCATTATGTGCCATTTAACGCAGTACAGTTCAGTACATTACTGCAAGTTTCATGCCGCATATTTCAGTGAGTTACGTGCTGTTTAACGCAGTACATTTCTGTGCATTAGTGCATGCTTGTAACGAGCCCCTTGCTCGCTCGATTCCACTCTCCCGACACTCCTCTGCGGCTATAGAATCAGATTGCAGATCGCAACATCTGATTGTTCGGTCATCCAATGCTCTGGGATTAGAACTACAGCTATGTGCCGTTCTAACCCAGTTGTGATAGCTCAGAACAAAACACCAGGCAGGCTGTATGTAAGTTCAACCAGGAATCTCTTTTATTGGAAAATACAGGCTCTTTTATACACTAAAAGTGGAGGTGCATACCTCCGACTCATATTACTCTAACAATACACCTGTAACCTAATTAATATGGGCTAATTAACTAATCCCTTTAGACAGCCTAGATGACTCAGACATGACCTTTAGGCCAGACTGGCCGTCTTGTACCTCAGACAACCCAATCAACCCAATCAACATAGACTCTTCTTCACACAATAGCAGAGTTAATTAACACAAACAACATTGGGGATCTAGTGACTCTTAGATCCCATACTAGAGACTTATTTACAATACACATTCTAGCAGGCAACAGACAGACAGGTGCTGGAATTTACATCAGCATCTCCTAACAGCATCTGCCCCAGCATTATGAATCAGCCACTATTTCTAATATGGCAAATCGAGGGTCCCCAGAGTCTGTGTGTCCTGGGGAACCAGGACCCAAATCCACAGTAGTACCACCTCAAGGGTCCCCAGGCATACAGCTCACAAAGAGCACCGTTCCCCCAAATGCCAGGGCCCACAATCGATCGGCAAGAGGCTAGCATTCAGTCCCCTCCAAAAGTCTCTCTCCCAGCTAGGTCTGTCACATTTCTCCCCTTTCGGCAGGAGACTAACACAGGAGGAGACCCCAGATGGGTTGACTCCGAAGTTAGTCAGTAGTTCCAGTCCTCTAACGCCTGTAACCACACAGTACCACATACAAATTGTTCCAAACAAAGCATTACTCACCCAGTCAACATCTGCCTCTCTCAGAGAACATATCTGCCGCTGGGGAGAGGCCTGGACTGGCCCTTCTCCCTGGAGTCCTTTCTGCCGCTGGAGAGAAAACAGGGTGTCTGGGCTCACTCCGTCATGCTGTTGGGGATCTGGGCCGACTGCCCAGCATCCTTGGGGTATACAGGTGGATACTGAAGTCCCATCCACCTTCACAGGAAATCCATCCTCTGTTAGTTGAGGGCAGAGTCCAGCAGTACTCGGCCCTGTTGCCAGCCCTTCTGCTGGAAACCCCACACCATCTGCTCCGGCTAACTGTTGGGGAGGGAGGCCGACTGCCCCGCCTCCCTGGAACTCTGTAGTTGTTGCCAGTGCTGGGCAGAGGTTAGTAACACTCTGCCCTGTTGCCAGCACTTCTGCTGGGGACTCCGCATCCTCCGCTCCAGCTAACCGTTGGGGCAGGAGGCTGGCTTCCTCCACTCCCAAACTGTGTAGCTGCCATTGGGGAGGTGAGCCGGCTGCTTCCTTTTCCATTTCCTCATCTGGATGTTGGGACGATATGTCTGTGGTACTGTCTCCCAGGTGCACGGATCTTTGCTGGGGAGGAAAGACCACTTCCTCCACCCTGGCCAACTGTTGGGGAGGGACGATGAACACATCCTCTCCCTTCTCCCCCTGTATCCTGATCTGCTGCTGGGAAGTGACCACCTCCTTTTCACCCTGAGCCTCCAGAACTGCCGCAGGTGTAGGGCAGAGATCTTGGACCCTCT
This sequence comes from Aquarana catesbeiana, assembly GCF_042186555.1. Classification (NCBI taxonomy): domain Eukaryota; kingdom Metazoa; phylum Chordata; class Amphibia; order Anura; family Ranidae; genus Aquarana; species Aquarana catesbeiana. Next base: position 228,480,164 of record NC_133328.1, read on the forward strand.
GTTCGGTTGCCAGCGCTTCAGCTGGGGAAGTTCCTTGTAACTTCACAGATACTTCTGTTGGTGCTGGGCAGAGCACAGTGAAGTTTTGCCCTAATAACAGCTCTTCTTCTGCTGGAGGCTCACCAGGTTGTTCTTCCTCAGCAGATAAGTCTATCAAATCCCCTGTCTCTGCAACTGGTGTCTGGGGATAAAGATTCACCATCTCCTCTCCATGAAACCCAGAAGATGCTATCGGTGTTGGGCAGAGGTTAGCAGAGCTCTGCCCTGTTGTCAGCACTTCAGGTTTGGGGACAGCAGTCTTCAGATTTTCCACTGCCGACTCTCTGGCATGCTGCTGGACAGGCACATTCCTCCATCCAAGATCATCCAATGCAGAAACAGGTTCATCAAGGTCAGTCAGCACTTGCTGCATCTGCCATAAGACCTCCGCCTCCATAGCTGCGGGGCCAGGTTGGCAAAGCACACTGTTACTCTGCCACATTGTCAACTCTTCAGCCAGGATTTCAGAGTTGTCAACTGGTATTTCCTGATAGTCTCAGGCAAAGGGAGCACCACCCTGCTGCTGAGCAGAGTCTAACAGCTGTCTGTAGGCGATCTCCAGCTCCCATTCCTGAACGGCCAGAAACTCCAAATCTTCCTGTGCCCAGTGCACTTCTGAGACATTCAGTCTTCGCTCTCTGTGCTTCATTATTTCCTCCAAATGCCACTCCCGATCACTTCCAAAGTCAGGGTCCCTGGACAGCCTCCAGTACAACAATCCCAGGCCATCGTATTCAAAGCCTTCTGTGGGGCTGTCATCCGCTGTCCACGGCACACTTGGGCTACATACCACTGGAGGGCTCTGTAGCTCTCGTCCAACCGCATTTCTGCCCAGATCAGCCTGCTTAACTCAGCTGTCCACTCCTGGTTCGGCTGTTCCCCCAATAACAGCATTCGCACTTCATACTGCGACCAGTACCTTACATGGATGGAGGGGAGGGCTTTTCCCCGGTTTTGCTGCTCACGGGCTGGCGCTTCCTTCCAGAGTTCGCAGCGGATAGAATCAAACCATCCTAGCAGGACCTGCTCTGATACTGGTCCTCTGTGCTGTATCTGCTTCTCTCGCAATCTCCTTCTGAATTCCTCATCCATGGTGGCTGGTATCTCTCCTCTCCTGCCATCTGGACCTTGGATCCAGGTGATGGTTTGGATGTGTTCACGGCAAGGAAGCACGATCCCACCATTCCCTCCACGGCTGTCAAGTAAGTCTTTCAGCATGGCTCTCCTGCAGGCTGGTTTGGAGTGTCCCAGTAACTGGAGAGCAAATCCCACGGCTGCCAACCAATGTAACGAGCCCCTTGATCACTCTATTCCACTCTCCTGACACTCCTCTGCGGCTATAGAATCAGATTGCAGATTGCAACATCTGATTGTTCGTTCATCAAATGCTCCAGGATTAGAACTACAGCTATGTGCCGTTCTAACCCAGTTGTGATAGCTCAGAACAAACACCAGGCAAGCTGTATGTAAGTTCAACCAGGAATCTCTTTTATTGGAAAATGCAGGCTCTTTTATACACGAAAAGAGGAGGTGCATACCTCCGGATCATATTACTCTAACAATACACCCGTAACCTAATTAACATGGGCTAATTAACTAATCTCTTTAGACAGCCTAGATGACTCAGACATGACCTTTAGGCCAGACTGGCCGTCTTGTACCTCAGACAACCCAATCAACATTGAGGATCTAGTGACTCTTAGATCCCATACTAGAGACTTATTTACAATACACATTCTAGCAGGCAACAGACAGGTGCTGGAATTTACATCAGAATCTCCTAACAGTATCTGTCCCAGCATTATAAATCAGCCACTATTTCTAATATGGCAAATCCAGGGTCCCCAGAGTCTGTGTGTCCTGGGGAACCAGGACCCGAATCCACAGTAGTACCACCTCAAGGGTCCCCAGGCATACAGCTCACAAAGAGCACCGTTCCCCCAAATGCCGGGGCCCATGATCAATTGGCAAGAGGCTAGCATTCAGTCCCCTCCAAAAGTCTCTCTCCCGGCTAGGTCTGTCACAATGCTTAACGCAGATTATTTCAGTGCGTTACTGCAAGTTTAACACTGTATAGTTCAGTGTGTTACTGCAAGTTTAATGCCGTATATTGCAGTGCGTTACCTTCCGTTTAAAGCAGTACATTTCTGTTCATCAGTGCATGTTTGACGCAATATATTGCAGTGCGTCAGTGCAGTCTTACTGCAGTATAATATAGTGTATCAGTGGAGTGTGTCTGTGTAGTAGTGAGTACTCAAGTTAAAGTGCACCAAACACCACTTTCCATTGAATAAAGTGCATCCACGTACACATTTCCACATCTGTATTACATTGTGTTAATAAGCACCCCCCATTATGTCTGGGAGGACAACAAGGAGAGGCAAATGTTCCCATGGCACTGTGAGGGGGCCACCAGCATATGTGTCCACAGGCAAAGGTGGACATGGTCAGTCCTCAGGCAGGGCATCATTTTTTCTGTTTAGTGCTGTTGCCCATGCTATCCAGCCACAGCATGCAGAGGAGGTGGTGGACTGGCTTACTAAACCATCCTCATCCTCCATCACCCAAGCAAAGACAGGTGCACAGTCTACTGCAGCTGCCAGAGTGGCTAAATCTGCCTCCTTGTCCACAGCTTTTCCTGCCATAGCCCCAGCATCAGGCATGGAGGAGTCAGCTGAGTTATTTAAAAATAGCGTCAGCCACTTCCTGTTTGACTATGCACAACCATTACTTGATTCTGATGTTGGTTCTGAGGTTGAGGAAGGCAGGGATATGAGTCTACAGAGAGGGGAGAACACTGGTACACAAATTGGCAGTCATGTTCCTCCAATCGCAGCGTATTGGCAAGTTGTCTTCAGTGATAATGAGGATGAAGCAGATGATGATGAGGTTACTGATGTGACTTGGGTGCCAGATAGAGCAGAGTAGGAAAGTGAGGGTGAGGCACAACCCCAACGAGGCAGCCATCATGGAAGAGTAAGGCGCAGCCACCCTATTCCATCACATTGTGGAGCTGTTATCTTCCGGCCCACTAGCCACAGCTCAGCTGTCTGGGCCAGAGGAGTAACTAGAACCTTCAGGGCCCTGGTGCAAGAAAGCATGATGGTCTCCCCTGCCCCCCTTCCATCCGAGCCCCGAGCTTTCAATTTTGGGAGGGTGTCCATGGTCATCCACCCAGAACCCTGCTTCCCGCATGACCCCTGGGACGTGCATCCAGCGCAATCACAGCGGCTCTTTACCATGTGATCAGCTGTAAACAGACTTGCTGGTTATTCGCAGCCCTTTCCCCCCACGCTGTGTCTGTGTGAGGAAAGGACTGCCATTAACTGTCAAGAATGTCAATAAATTGTTAATACTGATAATCAGTGCCCCAATCATCAGTGCCATCTATCAGTGCTCATCAATGCCACCTATTAGTGCCCATCAATGCTGCCTATCAGTATCACCTATCAATGCTCATTAATGTGGCCTAACAGTGTCCATCAGTGCCACCTATCAGTACTCTGCAATGCTGCCAAACAGTGCCATGTATCAGTGCTCATCAATACTGCCTGAGTTCTGCCTATCAGTGTTTCTCAGTGCCCATCAGTGCAGCCTATGAGTTCTGCCTATCAGTGCTCATCAATGCCCATCAGTGCCACCCATCAGTGCCCATCAATGCCACCTTTAGTGCACATTAGTGCCTCCTATCAGTGCCACCCATCAGTGCTCATCAATGCGGCCTCTGTGCCCATTAGTGCCTCCTATCAGTGCCCATCAATGCCTCTTATTAGTGCCCATCAGTGCCTCCTATCACTGCTTATCAGTGCCCATAAATGCCTTCTATCATTGCCCATCAGTGCCTCCTATCAGTGTCCACCAGTGCCTCCTATCAGTGCTCATCAGTGCCTTCTATCAGTGTCCATCAGTGCCGTCTGCCTTCTCAGGACAGCACGGCTTTGAGCGGAGAGCATGTCCCTCATGTAACAGCAGCACAGAGCCAGCATTGACAGTTCCGTCTCCCCCTCCGTCCGTCCTCTTTCGCACGGGATGAGAGAGGACAGAGCTGATCTACTCCCCCTTCCCCCCTCCCCTCTCCTGTGTGCTCTCTGCGGAAATGTGAGCTTGTTAGCTTTGCACTTGACTGCCCGAGGAGCACACACAGGAGAGGGGAGGGGGGAGAAGGGGGAGCAGATCAGCTGTGTCTTCTCATCCCGTGTGAGAGAGGACGGATTGAGGGGGAGATAGAACTGTCAATGCCGGTTCTGTGCTGCTGTTCCATGAGAGACATGCTCTCCACTCAGAGCCGTGTGAATAGCAACCCTGCTGGGGCCCCCCCTACAGTGATTGAATGCCAGGGGCCCGGTCGCAAGTGTGACTGTTGTGACCCTGGTAATTCTGCCACTGGTCTGAGCTTTTTTTAGCACATGTGCTGCTGATTGCACTGTTGCAATTTGCAAACTTTGTCTCAAGCACATCAAGCATGACAAAAACACCAGCCATTGGGTACCACATGCTTGACAAGGCATTTAACCACCCACCACTCAGCCCGTTGTCAAGAGCACCTGAAAGCCACACAAATCTGTTCCTCCTCCTTACTCCCCTCAGTCTGCCCCCGCCATACCTCCTGACCTCTCAGCAGCCTCCACTGACAGTGATAATGGTATAGTGCAGGCTGTCCCAGGTCCTTGCAGCACATCTGCCAGCAGCACACCACCAGCTGTAGACTATAGTTGGCAACTTTCTCTACCCCATCTGCTGCAGCGGAAAAAAAAATCCAGTCACTGTCACTCACATGCCCAGTGTCTAAATGCAAGCTTGTCAAAGCTGCTGGCTCTACAACTTCTGCCTTTACATCTGGTGGATTCTGCCCCCTTCTGTGAATTTGCAGAATGTGCTGTCCCACAATGGCAGGTTCCCATTAGCTATTTCTTTTCACGTAATTTGTCAGCTCCACCCCCTCCTCCTCCGCCTCCATGCCCTCCTCTGCTGAATTGTCCGTTGAACCACAAGTACCCCCTAAGCATTCAAGGGGCTATTCAATGAGTCAGGCTAAAAGGTGCCATGCAGTACTTCAGCTGGTGTGTCTAGGGGACAGGAACCACACCGGAGCAGAGATTCTTGCAGCTCTGCAGGGACAGGCCCAGAGGTGGTTCACGCCACGCTAGCTGGAGCCAGGAATGGTGGTGTGTGATAATGGCACAAACCTCCTGTCTGCCCTTACATAGTAGGTTAGGTTGAAAAAAGTCACAAGTCCAACCTGTGTGTGTGATTATACGTCAGTATTACATTGTATATCCCTGTATGTTGTGGTCGTTCAGGTGCTTATCTAATAGTGTTTTTTTTATTTCAATATTATTTTATTGTATCAAGGTAAAATGGTACACCGCCTGTGGAAGGGAATTTCACATCCTATATACATATGTAAAAAAATTGTATTCTTTATTAGACCAAAGATAGGGCATGGATCAACCCATATAAACGCATAATAGCACATTGGCATATAAAATACAAAGTATCAACATACATATTAAGGATAGTCCCCAACATGACACAGAAGGTAAATATTATACATCACAGTCCCTCAAATAGAGTAGGCATAACATTATGTCAGGGTGGTAGAGCAATGAAAACCATATGGAATCATAAATATAAAATGAATGCATCAAAATAAACTCAACGACGTTTCGTGGACTTCTATCCACTCATCAGGAGCAAGTGCATCCATGTACTAAAAGGGGATAAAAAAAAAAAAAATCACCATTATAGTTTGATATAACCACAGACTGGAGGGGTAGAGGGATTAAAGATGATGATGAACAAATAAATGGCCATAACTGAAAGTACTCACATATGAGCTGATACGAGGCCATGCGATACCACCTGCCGGAGGTCAGCCAGATAATTATGTCCAGCACGGGAGCCGAGGAAAGGACCCAAGCATGGACCAGGAGCACACAAGCAGTCCCCCAAAACAAAGTGTGTATAGAAAAATCTTGATGTAACTGTAGATGGGACTTCTGTGTAATATACAATAAAGGAAGTGGTTTGTTACCATATTGGTATAAATGAAAAGAAATCTCATATAGAGTAAACCCATCACCACAGTATAGAAGTATATTGTGGAGCATATCAACAAAGTGAACAGAATGAAAAAAATAGGGTGTCCACATAGTGAGAATAGGGAAGAGGAGATGAAATTCCTGAAGTCAGGAGAAATGAATGAAAACTGGAGTAAAGAAATATTAGTAATGCTTGTTATAGAGGAATTTAAGAATAAATTTAAGAGCTTGCTATGTATTTACCCATGTAGGTCCCAATGGGATATGAACCAAAAATGGAGTGCAAAGTGGGACTGCTGAGAAAAGGTCACTGAGGGTGAGCCCAATGACCAGGGTCCCATCCAGCGTCGCACTGGCATGACAAGGGAGAGATAGCACGTCAGCAGCCAGACCTACTCACCATGTGTCAGCCAAGCTGAAATAGCACACACCTGCATGAAGGGACGCCCACTGGGCGTCGCATGCATGGAGTGGAAGGTGTGGCGCCGATGCACGGTGAAATCGCCCGGCCAATCCCTCATCCCCATAATGTGTGGGAAGGAGGGGAGAGGGAAGGCATGCAGCGTGCATCGCAGCTCCCGTGCAAACAAAACACCGGCCAACCTGTCGGCTGCAGAACACACTGAACCAATTCAGCCCAAAGGAGTAGAGACAATTACAGCAGCAGTGTGTCCATCAAAATCAGCTGTGTTCAGTGTGGTATATGGTAACTTGACCACTAGGGGTCAGATACAAGGAAGTGAAGGCTCTTGAACCACACACACCTCCATCCCTAATCAGTATCAAAGAATTAAGGGAATATTTTGGGACTTTAAATGAGACGCAACGGGGAATATTGCGCCTCCATCCCTGGTTGCTTTTGCAAAAAAGACGGGGGAGGGTGGGACTTTAGATGAGGTGTGTGGGGTAGAGCCAGACAAAACCATATACATATGTAAAAAAAATTGTATTCTTTCTTAGACCAAAGATAGGGCATGGATCAACCCATATAAACACATAATAGCACATGTTATGTTATGCTTACTCTATTTGAGGGACTGTGATGTATAATATTTACCTTCTGTGTCATGTTGGTGACTATCCTTAATATGTATGTTGATACTTTGTATTTTATATGCCAATGTGCTATTATGCGTTTATATGGGTTGATCCATGCCCTATCTTTGGTCTAATAAAGAATACAATTTTTTACATATGTATATGGTTTTGTCTGGCTCTACCCCACGCACCTCATCTAAAGTCCCACCCTCCCCCCCTCTTTTTTGCAAAAGCAACCAGGGATAGAGGCACAATATTCCCTGTTGCGTCTCATTTAAAGTCCCAAAATATTCCCTTTTTTCTTTGATGGGAATTTCACATCCTTGCTGCTCTAATGCTATGTACACACAATAGGATTTTCCGACAACAAAACCGTTCAGCCAACATCCGGCAGATGTTGGCTGAAACTTGTCTTGCATACACACGGTCGCACAAATGTTGTCGGAAATTCAGAACATCAAGAACGTGGTGACGTACAACATGTACGATGAGCCGAGAAAAATTAAGTTCAATAGCCAATGCGGCTCTTCTGCTTGATTCCGAGCATGCGTGGAATTTTGTGCGGCGGACTTGTGTACCCACGGTCAGAATTTCCGACAACAGATTTGGTTGTCGGAAAATTTGAGAACCAGCTCTCAAACTTTTGTTGTCAGAAATTCCGACAACAAATGTCCGATGGAGCATACACGGTCAGAATTTCCGACAACAAGCTCACATCGAACATTTGTTGTCGGAAATTCCTATGGTGTGTACATAGCAATACAGTAAAGAACCCTCTACATAGTTTAAAGTTAAACCTCTTTTCTTCTAATTTTAATGAGTGGCCATGTGTCTTGTTAAACTCCCTTCTGCGAAAAAGTTTTATCCCCATTGTGGGGTCACCAGTACAGTATATGTAAATTTAAATCATATCCCCTCTCAAGCATCTCTTCTCCAGAGAGAATAAGTTCAGTGCTTGCAACCTTTCCTTATAACTAATATCCTCCAGACCCTTTATTAGCTTTGTTGACCTTCTTTGTACTTGCTCCATTTCCAGTACATCCTTCCTGAGGACTGGTGCCCTGGACCAGAGTCTTGTAGAATGGGAGAATTATTGTTTTATCTCTGGAGTTGATCCCCTTTTTAATAAAAGCCAGTTTTCAGTTTGCTTTTTTAACAGCAGCATGACATTGCATGCCATTGCTGAGCCTATAATCTACTAAGACCCCCAGGTCCTTTTCCATCCTAGATTCCCTCAGAGGTTTTCCCCCCAATGTACAGATTGCAATCATGTTTTTGCCACCCAAATGCATTACTTTACATTTTTATACGTTGAACCTCATTTGCCATGTAGTTGCCCACCCCATTAATTTGTTCAGATCTTTTTGCAGGGTTTCCATATCATGTGGATAAGTTATTGCCCTGCTTAGCTTAGTATTGTCCTCAAATACAGAGATTGAACTGTTTACCCCATCCTCTATGTCATTTATGAACAAAATAAACAGGATTGGTCCCAGCACAGAACCCTGGGGAACCCCACTACCCACCTCTGACCATTCCGAGTACTCTCCATTTATCACCACCCTCTGAACGTGCCATTGTAGCCAGTTTTCAATCCTCCAAGAGCTTGCATACTATTGATGATAGGCTAACTGGTCTGTAATTCCAAGGGATGTATTTTGGGCCCTTTTTAAATATTGGTGCTACGTTGGTTTTTCTCCAAACAGCCGGTACCATTCCATTCAGTAGACTGTCAGTAAAAATTAGGAACAATGGTCTGGCAATTACTTGACTGAGTTCCCTAAGTACCCTTGGATGCAAGCCATTTAGTCCTGGTGATTTATTAATGTTAAGTTTTCCAAGTCTAATTTTAATTCTGTCCTCTGTTAACCATGGAGGTGCTTCCTGTGATGTGTCATAAGGATAAACACTGCAGTTTTGGTTACTGAAGCCCCCCGATTCCCTCCTGAAGACTGAGGAAAAGAATAAATTCAATACCTTCGCCATCTCCCCATCCTTTGTAACCAGATGTCCTTCCTCATTCTTCATGGGGCCAATATGGTCTGTGCTCCCTTTTTTACTGTTTACATACTTAAAGAATTTCTTGGGATTTTTTTTGTTCTCCTCCGCTATGTGTCTTTCGTGTTCTATCTTAGCCGCCCTAATTGCACCCTTACATTTCTTGTTGCATTCTTTATAAAGTCTGAATGTTGATGATGATCCCTCAACCTTGCATTTTTTGAAGGCCTTCTCCTTTGCTTTTATATGCAAAGGTGTTAAGGTTATTGGTGTTAAGCCATCCAGAACTTTTGTTCGCTCTATTAAATTTATTACCCAATGGGATGCATTGGCTAATGCCCTTATTTAATATGCTCTTAAAGCAAACCCATCTCTCCTCCGTGTTCTTTGTTCCTAAGATTTTATCCCAATTCATGCCTTCTAGCAAGGTTCGTAGTTTAAGTTGACTCTTTTGAAATTCAGTGTCTTTGTATTCACCTTATGTTTCCTATTTGTGTGATTTATACTGAAGCCAATTGACCTGTGATTGCTGTTTCCTAAATTTCCCCGTATTTCCACATCCGTGATCAGGTCTGTATTGTTGGTAAGCAGTAGATTCAGGAACACTTTATTTCTAGTTGATGCGTCTACTATCTGAACCATGAAATTGTCCTGTAAGACATTTAGGAACTGGCGAGCCTTAGACGAATGCGTGGTTCCCTCTGCCCAGTCTATGTCTGGGTAATTAAAATCCCCCATTATGATAACACTTCCCATCCTTGCTGTTAATCCAACTTGTGATAGGAGATCCGTCTCCCCCAAGTTAGGGGGCTTATAGCATACTCCCAGTATTATTTTCCCCTTAGCTTCATCACTTTGGAGCTCTACCCATAAGGATTCCACCTCCTCCCTAGCAACCTTAGTGATGTCATCTCGCACATTGACTGGTACATTATTCTTGATATATAGGCATACCCCTCCCCTTTTTTACCCTATCTATTCCTGCGATAAAGGGTATACCCTTAAATGGTTTCAAGCCAATCATGAGAGCTGTTAAACCAGATCTATGAAATTCCCACAAAATCCAAATCCTCCTCGTACAACAGTATCTCTAGTTCACCCATCTTGTCCGCCAGGCTCCTGGCATTGATAACTATGCCACGTAGTTTAGACCGGTCGCATACTATCCTCTTATTGGGTGTTCCGAGATTGCAACTAGGACTTGTTACTATACTTACCTTGGGTTTATGTGCTTTAGTCAACCTATCACTAATGCCCCCAACACTACCCTCTGGAATATGTTCTGCGCTGACTATCTCTACCTCTGGACCCTCCCCCTGTCGCCTAGTATAAAAACCCATCTAAATTTTTGCCCATCTTTACTCCCAGCTAATCTGCACCCTCCTCATTTAGGTGCAGTCCGTCCCTTCTATACTACTGGTGATGGACTGAGAAGTCGGCCCAGTCCTCCAGGAACCCAAACCCCTCCTTACTACACCAGGTCCTCAGCCACTTGTTTACTTCCCTAATCTCCCTCTGCCTTTCTGGTGTGGCTCGATGTACCGGTAGTTCCTAAGAATACTACCTTGGAGGTCCTTTTCCTCAATTTAGCTCCCAAGTCCCTAAAATTGTTCTTTAGGACACTCCATCTGCCTCTGACTTTGTCATTGGTGCCAACATGCACCATGACAGCTAGGTCTTCCCCAGGCCCTCACGGTAATCTGTCCACCAGATCCTTGATGTGCTGAACCAGAGCACCCAGTAGACAACATACAGTTTGGCGTTCAGGTCTTTGTGACAGATTGCTGTCCTTCTAAGAACTGAGTCCCCTACCACCATAATCTGTCTTTCCTTTCCCTTCACTCCCCCCCCCACTCTCACTGGAGAAGTTATTCCCCTGGCAGCTAGGAGAGTCCCTCAGCTCCAGCACTGCTGGTCCCTGACCGGTTTCACCAATGTCACTTAATGGAGCGTACTTATTGGGATGCTCCAGCCCTGGTTCGGCCTCCCTGTCACTTCCCCCTCTACCCTACCTGACTGTCACCCATCTACTTTTTCCTAGTGCCTGCACATCTTTTTCTTCACCCGCCTCTGTGCTGGCCCCTGCCAGTGACCTGCCGTGTATGTTCCTGGCTCTCCTTTAGTATGGAGGGTCTTCTCAGTGCTGACAGTTGCTTCCCTAGATTCAGAACCTGGGCTTGCAGGGAAACAATGTGCTTACATTTTGCACAGCAGTATTCGCCCTCGATCGGATGATCAAGGAATGCATACATGCCGCAAGATGTACACCAAGTCGCATCTCCACACCCACCGGGTATAGTACCTACTAATTTAATGAGGATTGGGGATTATACCCTGTCCAAATTACCTAACAACTAGCTTCCTGGCACTAATACTCAACAAGACAATATACAGGTACTCGCTGACCAACGTGCACTCGCTGACCAATGTACACTCGTTGACCAACGTGCACTCACTGACCAACGTCCCTTAGCCAGGGAAAGTTGACACATGTGCCATGCACGGCACATGTCCTCAATTTGGTGGTGCAGTGTTTCCTAAATAGGTACCCGGAGTTGGAAGATTTGCTAAAGCAGGCCAGAAGAGTCTGTAGCCAATTCAGGCAGTCATACACAGCCAGTGCTCAGTTGGCTGAAATTCAGCGGGAATTCCACCTGCCCATAAACTGCCTGATTTGTGACATGCCCAACAGGTGGAACTTGACATTAGCAATGCTGCAGTGACTGCACATCAGCAGAGGGCCGTCAACGAGTACCTGTGTAAGTGTGGCACATCGACAGGCTCAGGCCGGCTCAACTTTTTTCCCCACGCTAATGGCTGCTCATAAAGGATGAATGCACTGTACTGTCACAATTTGAGGAGGCCACAAGGATGGTGAGCTGTGACAATGCATGCATCAGTGACACAATCCCTGTTGTGTTTCTGCTGGAGTAGACTCTGCGTGGCATTATGGACAGGGCACTTGTGGCAGAGCATTGGGAGGAAGAGGAGGACTTCCTTTCCTCCCAAGGCCCACTTTATGCAGACACCATTGTTACTATGGCATAGAACACACAAGAAGAGAGGAAGGAGGTGGATTCTGCCAGTTTTGGAGGCATTGAAGCAGAGGAAGATATACGTCAAAAAGTAAGAGATGGTTTTCCATCTACAGAATCCTTGGGAGTTGTACCTGGCTGGGAGGAGGAAGTTCCAGATTCTATAATCCTCAGTGACCCCGAGGAGTCTGCTTCTCAGTACATGGGCTTCCTCATGCTTCAAAGCCTGCGAAAGGACCCAAGATTACAGGAAAAAAACAAGGAGAGAGGTGCCTCTGGGTGCAGACGTTTTTAAAAGCTTTAATACACATAAATTAGTCAAACTCACATTTTAGCAGAAAGTGATAGGCATAAAAGTATAGACATGGACATGGTTAAGTCATGGTATCAATCCTAATGCCGCGTACACACGGTCGGACTTTTTGACTGGACTGGTCTGATGGATGCCGATGGACCAAATCCGGCGAACAATCCGATCATGTGTGTGCTTCACTGGACCCTCACCGGACTTTTCCAGTCACAAATCTGACAGACTTTAGATTTGGAACATGCTCCAAATCTTTACGTCGTAACTCCACCGGACCCAGAAATCCACTCCTCTGTATGCTAGTCCGACGGACAAAAAAACAACGCTAGGGCAGCTATTGGCTACTGGCTATCAACTTCCTTATTTTAGTTCTGTGTACGTCATCACGTACGAATCCATCGGACTTTGGTGTGATCGTGTGTAGGCAAGTCCGGTCGTTAGAAAGTCCGTCGAAAGTCTGTCGGACGGGCTGTCAGACTTTTGTAGCTGAAAAGTCCGACCGTGTGTACGCGGCATGAGTCCTGGGCCTTGTAGTTCCTCTGTCAAAACAGTCTGGTCAGAGAGGTGTCCGCCGTTAAGAAGGTTATGTCGGCTCCGGAAGACAAACTCGAGACGAGGCATGAGGCGCAGGGAACATCAGGCTGCAGGGGATGACGTCACCAGTAGTGGACGCGTTTCCTGAGTAGGCGCACTGCGGTGTACTGGCAAGCCGCATTCTGTTGATAAAGGAGTGTGGCTTGACAGTACACTGGGTGTTTTTCAGGAGTTTTGCTTCAGGTGACAAAACGCTCAGATGTGAACAGGTACCATTGAAATGAATGGGATTTTGCATATGGGCGTTTTTCAGGCATTTTTTTTGGGGCGTTTTACAAGTGTTTTCTGAGCTGAAAACGCTCAGGTGTGAATGCAGCCTAATGCCCCGTACACACGGTCGGATTTTCCGATGGAAAATGTCCGAGCGTGTTGTCGGAAATTCCGATCGTGTGTGGGCTCCATCGGACATTTTCCATCGGATTTTCCGACACACAAAGTTTGAGAGCAGGCTATAAAATTTTCCGACAACAAAATCCGATCGCGTCAATTCCGACCGTGTGTGGCCTGTTCCGACGCACAAAGTGCCACGCATGCTCAGAAGAAATTCCGACACGGAACAGCTCGGTCTGGTAAAATTAGCGCTCGCAATGGATACAGCACTTTCGTCACGCTGCAATGTTAAAAATGGTTTAATACAGCGCACTCTCTTCTTCTTTATAATGTGAGAAGAATTAAGTAGTTTTGCTGCTCATATTCACACACACTTCTCACAAACTTATTTCTTTTTTTTTTTTATTGGGATTACCTGAATATATTGTTATTTGTCACATCTGACATAAATAATTTTTTTTTTTTTTTTAAAGCCATTTTTATTTTAGATTTTATGTTTGTATTTTTTCAAAGGCTGATCTTTGTTTAATTTTATTTTTAGTTTTACTCCAGAATATTTTTGTGTGTGTTTTGTGTGTCAAGTTACCACAACACCATTGATATCTTTTATTATTGAAGCTCAAGGAGATTGTTTGGTGTTGGTGTCCCTTGTTAATTTCACATTGTATTTTTGAAATGTACCTGAATCCTCACAAACAAACTGTCCTTTTTGAAGTAAAACACACATAGGCAAGTATAATTCAAACCAAAATTCCTTTATTAACCACTTCCCGCCCGCCCTATAGCGGATTGACGTCCGGGAAGTGGTTCTGTTATCCTGACTGGACGTCATATGACGTCCAGCAGGATAACATGCCGCAGCGCGCCCCCGGGGGCGCGCATCGCGGCGATCGGTGGAGCGGTGTGTCAGTCTGACACACCGCTACACTGATCTTGGTAAAAAGCCTCCGCCGGAGGCTCTTTACCACGTGATCAACCGTGTCCAATCACGGCTGATCACGCTGTCAATAGGAAGAGCCGTTGATCGGCTCTTCCTCACTCGCGTCTGACAGACGCGATTAGAGGAGAGCCGATCGGTGGCTCTCCTGGCAGGGGGGGTCTGCGCTGATTGTTTATCAGCGCAGCCCCCCCTCAGATCACCACACTGGACCACCAGGGATCGCCACTAGGACCACCAGGGAAGGGGCAACATGTGGATGGCCAGGTATGTACCCCATGGCCATCCACATGTGCCCAGTGTGCCAAATCTGTGCCAATCAGTGCCCACAAATGGGCACTGATTGGCACCATTATGTTGCAGTGATGCCCAGCAATGCCACCCTTAGGGGCATCACTGCAAACAAGCAGTGCCATCAGTGCCACCCATCAGTGTCCATTCATGCCACCTGTCAGTGCCCATCCGTGCCCATCAGTGCCCATCTATCAGTGCCCATCCATGCCCATCTGTGCCAACTATCAGTGCCACCCATAAGTAACCATCAATGCCACCTATGAGTGCCCATCAATGCCACCTATGAGTGCCCATCAGTGCCGCCTATAAGTGCCCATCTGTGCCACCTATGAGTGCTCATCAGTGCCACATACCAGTGCCACCTATCAGTGCCCATCAGTGCCGCCTATCAGTGCCCATCAGTGCCGCCTATCAGTGCCCATCATCAGTGCCCGTCAGTGCCACCTCATCAGTGCCACCTCATTGGTGCCACCTCATCGGTGCCCATCAGTGCCGCCGTATCAGTGCCCGTCAGTGCAGCCATATCAGTGCCCGTCATTGAAGAAGAAAATGTACTTATTTACAAAAAGTTTTAACAGAAACAAAGAAAAACTTGTTTTTTTTCAAAATTTTCGGTCTTTTTTTATTTGTTGCGCAAAAAATAAAAGCCGCAGAGGTGATCAAATACCACCAAAAGAAAGCTCTATTTGTGGGAACAAAATGATAAAAAATTTGTTTGGGTACAGTGTAACATGACCGCGCAATTGTCATTCAAATTGCGACAGCGCTGAAAGCTGAAAATTGGTCTGGGCGGGAAGGTGTCTAAGTGCCTGGTATTGAAGTGGTTAAGGACTCAGAACCAAACAAAGAGGGAGGCAACGCTGGATAAACAGCAGAAATTAGCGAAGCCTTTGACCCCCAGGGCAGACATCAATTCTTGAACATCAAAATTGGTGGCCTGAGGAGTCCATATGTAAGGAAGTACAGTCTGGTCCAGAACACCCAGAGATCCGGAAAGCAGCAGATGACATCTGTGTCCCCAGGCTGTGGTACCACAAGAGGCTGCATCTTTTGCCAGACCAGACTGGATCCAGGGTCCTCACTTTCTGGTCTTCCTTCCACGCTTCCTTCCACGCTGTGGCTCTGCTGTTGGAGATGTGGCAGGAGGAGGAGTAGGACCTGGAGGAGGAGGAGGACTAGTAGGACCTGGAGGAGAAGGAGGAGGAGGAGGACCTGCAGGAGGAGGAGGAGGACCATGTGTGAGTTCACAAAGGTGTGTATCAGATGTTATTTGGGCCCTCAACCCCTTATTAAGAGCTTCCAACATTAAGGACTCACACATGAGTTGTTGTCCCTCCTCCATCCTCTGCATTTTACAGGCAATGATGGCAGCGAAGTCCTCCTCCACGGTGTGTGGTGCTCCCAGGGCCTCTGTAGCCTTCCAAAAGAGGCCCATGGCAGCCTCCTCTAGGGTACTCCTCCTCCTGCCACTTTCTCTTTGCGGGTGTAGGGGAGGGACCTGCAGATCAGGCAGCCTGCTCGGCCCGGCCACCTCCTGGCTGAGACTTCCCTGTGTATGAAAAAGGGACATGGTTTTAGTTTTTGCATCATCAATTACAATCCTAAATTAGTACTCCAAACTAACATCTAGTTAACATCATTGATTGGACAACCTGAAATATTTAGAAGAATGCTATACCTGGCTCAAGCTGGGCTCCTCCACATGTTGCTGCCTGGAAGGCCCAGGTTGGGCGTCAGAAGCCTCAGCTGGGGGGGAAGGAAGCGTGGAAGGAAGACTGGAGAGTGATGACCCGGGTTCAGTCTGGCCTGCCAGAAAATGCAGCCTGTCATAGTACTACATCCTGGGAACATAGATGTCATCTGCTGCTCTGGATCTCTGCGAATCCTGGACTTTCTGGCGCCCCCTTACATATGTGTTCCTCAGGCCACCAATTAGGATCTTCAAATATGTGATGTCTGCCGTGGGGATCACCTGCTTCACAATTTCCAACAATTGATCCAGCGCTGCCTTCCTCTTTGTTTGGTTCCTATAATGTGGGTGGTTGATCTCCCACAGACAAGGCAGCTCCCTGAACATGTCAATGAATATTGCCATGAAGTCACTATCTTGAAAGATATCCATTTTCACTGCAAGACACAACACAAGACAAACCCTAATGTCAGCCAAAACTCTCCTAATCTTGTTACAATATAGGCCTCAATGTAGAAGCAGTATAGGCACAAGTATGTCTCTTACCTTCGTTCTTACGATCGGCGCCTCCAATGCTCCTTCCTCCGCTCACAGATCGTACGTAATACGCACGTGTGGTAGGCTTTATGCACACTGCGCATGCGTGTAACTCCGCCTGCCCCTGACGTTCTTTTTAGTCTATTCCCCGCCCCTTTTCGTTCTGCGCAGTGGGGGAAGAGCACATGGTGGATACACAGCAGGTGCGTGCTAATTACAGGAAAGAGGAGGAGGAGGAGGAAAGCCCGGATCCGGACACGTCCCGATCCAGAAGGAGAAGATTTAAGGCCACAAATATGTCCTTTGGGGAGATGTTGGAGATGGTCGACATCCTGAAGAAGGCCGACTATGATGGAAAGTATGGGCCTTACCCCAACCCCAATATCAGAAAGGCTAAGATCATTGCGAAAGTGGTCAAAAGTCTGCACCGGAATTTCGGGGTACGACGATTGAAAGATCAGCTCAGGAAGCGGTGGTCGGACCTGAAATTAAGAGAGCCCGAGCAGTATCGAAAGATCCGGAGAGTGCTGCAAAAAAGTAAGTAGTTGTGCTGTGTTCCTATTCTTTTTGTCTTTATTACGTTCGTTCTGCTCCATATGCATTTCTTAATTGTTGTACAGTTTAAAATGGCAACTTTAATGTTCATGGGCCCATTATTCGTTCGTATCAAACATTTTTCTTTCAGCCTCTAAAACACCATTGTTTAGGCCATATGCATTTTCCTACATTTTTTAGGGTCTACTTGTATGAAAAATATTTGGTTGTGTAGATGGGTTTGTTACTAGAATGAAATGCAAACTAAATTCTGTGTAAGGAGAGCACACTCAGCAGCTGTTTTCACATCTGGACGCTGGAGCACTAGTGTGGGACACAAGAACACCCTTTTTATTAGGGGGCCCACACAGGTGCTCCAGTGTATACTATAGTGGGGTCTCCATCTGTGAAGCTTGTACAAGACAGGTAAAGTATTGAAGCTTGACAAAGGACAATAAAAATGCTACATCTTGGAACTCTGCCCAAATAGACAATTGTACCCCACTTCCAAGCAATGTTTCCTATTTATAGTTGTGCCATCAAATATCTGTGTGCTAATTATACCATTTTTGTTTTACATAAGGGAGAAAAGACTCGGAGGACACCTCTCATCCGAGGAGACCAGAGATCCCCCACCTCTGGAAGAAGGGGAAATACCCCCAACCCAAGCTGAGCAGGAGGAGGAAGACGTGGCGGAAATTGGCACCACAACAGGTGAGTGTCTGCGACCACAGGCTCAGGTAAGAGATGGATGCCGGCAGATTTTTGATACCTGTTTTTGTTTGGTTTCTCTCTTTTTAGGTGATCGTGATGTTGTGGATCGAGATCCTTTCACATCAGAAAGTGCCCAGATCCTGATCGGGGAGATCATGGGGTGTAATTTAGAATTGGAAAACCTCAAGAAAAAAATCAATGATGTTATTGAAAAAAATAATAACATCATTGATGTTTTGGGGTGAATTTAAAACCCCACAAAATCACTTTGTTTTTTTGTGTGCTACAATCTTAACCACTTGCCGACCGCCTCACGCATATATACGTGAGCAGAATGGCACGGGCAGGAAAAATCACGTACCCATACGTGATTGCCTTCCCGCGGGCGGGGGGTCCGATCGGACCCCCCCCCCGGTGCCAGCGGCGGTCGGCATTTGGCTAGGAGCGATGAGAGACGAGGGGGAGACCATCCGATCGTGGCCCCCCCCTCGCGATCGCTCCCAGCCAATGAGGAACTTCCCCTGCCTGTGTATAGTACACACAGGCAGAGGATGTGATGTCATCTCTCCTCGGCTCGGCAGTTTCCGTTCTAGCGCCGAGGAGAGAAGACATGTAAGTGCACCAACACACACACACACAGTAGAACATGCCAGGCACACAAAACACCCCCGATCCCCCCCCGATCGCCCCCCGATCCCCCCCCAATCACCCCTCCCCCCTCCCTGTAACACTGACACCAAGCAGTATTTTTTTTTTTTTTCTGATTACTGCAGAGTGTCAGTTAGTGACAGTTACTGTGGTAGGACAGTGAGTGTTACCCCCCTTTAGGTCTAGGGTACCCCCCTAACCCCCCCTAATAAAGTTTTAACCCCTTGATCACCCCCTGTCACCAGTGTCACTAAGCGATCATTTTTCTGATCGCTGTATTAGTGTCGCTGGTGACGCTAGTTAGGGACGTAAATATTTAGGTTCGCCGTCAGCATTTTATAGCGACAGGGACCCCCATATACTATCTAATAAATGTTTTAACCCCTTGATTGCCCCCTAGTTAACCCTTTCACCACTGATCACCGTATAACCATTACGGGTGACACTGGTTAGTTGGTTTATTTTTTATAGTGTCAGGGCACCCGCCGTTTATTACAGAATAAAGGTTTAGCCCCCTGATCGCCCGGCGGTGATATGCGTCGCCCCAGGCAGCGTCAGATTAGCGCCAGTACCGCTAACACCCACGCACGCAGCATACGCCTCCCTTAGTGGTATAGTATCTGAACGGATCAATATCTGATCCGATCAGATCTATACTAGCGTCCCCAGCAGTTTAGGGTTCCCAAAAACGCAGTGTTAGTGGGATCAGCCCAGATACCCGCTAGCACCTGCGTTTTGCCCCTCCGCCCGGCCCAGCCCAGCCCACCCAAGTGCAGTGTCGATCGATCACTGTCACTTACAAAACGCTAAACGCATAACTGCAGCGTTCGCAGAGTCAGGCCTGATCCCTGCGATCGCTAACAGTTTTTTTGGTAGCGTTTTGGTGAACTGGCAAGCACCAGCCCCAGGCAGCGTCAGGTTAGCGCCAGTCGCGCTAACACCCACGCACGCACCGTACACCTCCCTTAGTGGTATAGTATCTGATCAGATCAATACCTGATCCGATCAGATCTATACTAGCGTCCCCAGCAGTTTAGGGTTCCCAAAAACGCAGTGTTAGTGGGATCAGCCCAGATACCTGCTAGCACCTGCGTTTTGCCCCTCCGCCCAGCCCAGCCCAGCCCACCCAAGTGCAGTATCAATCGATCTCTGTCACTTACAAAACACTAAACGCATAACTGCAGCGTTCGCAGAGTCAGGCCTGATCCCTGCGATCGCTAACAGTTTTTTTGGTAGCGTTTTGGTGAACTGGCAAGCACCAGCGGCCTAGTACACCCCGGTCGTAGTCAAACCAGCACTGCAGTAACACTTGGTGACGTGGCGAGTCCCATAAATGCAGTTCAAGCTGGTGAGGTGGCAAGCACAAGTAGTGTCCCGCTGCCACCAAAAAGACAAACACAGGCCCGTCGTGCCCATAATGCCCTTCCTGCTGCATTCGCCAATCCTAATTGGGAACCCACCACTTCTGCAGCGCCCGTACTTCCCCCATTCACATCCCCAACCAAATGCAGTCGGCTGCATGAGATTCATTTTCTTTATGTCCTCCCGAGTACCCCTACCCAACGAACCCCCCCAAAAAAGATGTTGTGTCTGCAGCAAGCGCGGATATAGGTGTGACACCCGCTATTATTGTCCCTCCTGTCCTGACAATCCTGGTCTTTGCATTGGTGAATGTTTTGAATGCTACCATTCACTAGTTGAGTATTAGCGTAGGGTACAGCATTGCACAGGCTAGGCACACTTTCACAGGGTCTCCCAAGATGCCATCGCATTTTGAGAGACCCGAACCTAGAACCGGTTACAGTTATAAAAGTTAGTTACAAAAAAAAGTGTAAAAAAAAAAAAAACAAAAAAAAAAAAACACATACAAAAATATAAAATAAAAAAAAATAGTTGTCGTTTTATTGTTCTCTCTCTCTCTCTCTATTCTCTCTCTATTGTTCTGCTCTTTTTTACTGTATTCTATTCTGCAATGTTTTATTGTTATTATGTTTTATCATGTTTGTTTTTCAGGTCTGCAATTTTTTATACTTTACCGTTTACTGTGCTTTATTGTTAACCATTTTTTTGTCTTCAGGTACGCCATTCACGACTTTGAGTGGTTATACCAGAATGATGCCTGCAGGTTTAGGTATCATCTTGGTATCATTCTTTTCAGCCAGCGGTCGGCTTTCATGTAAAAGCAATCCTAGCGGCTAATTAGCCTCTAGACTGCTTTTACAAGCAGTTGGAGGGAATGCCCCCCCCACCGTCTTCCATGTTTTTCTCTGGCTCTCCTGTCTCAACAGGGAACCTGAGAATGCAGCCGGTGATTCAGCCAGCTGACCATAGAGCTGATCAGAGACCAGAGTGGCTCCAAACATCTCTATGGCCTAAGAAACCGGAAGCTACGAGCATTTTATGACTTAGATTTTGCCGGATGTAAACAGCGCCATTGGGAAATTGGGAAAGCATTTTATCACACCGATCTTGGTGTGGTCAGATGCTTTGAGGGCAGAGGAGAAATCTAGGGTCTAATAGACCCCAATTTTTTCAAAAAAGAGTACCTGTCACCACCTATTGCTATGATAGGGGATATTTACATTCCCTGAGATAACAATAAAAATGATTAAAAAAAAAATATGAAAGGAACAGTTTAAAAATAAGATAAAAAAGCAAAAAAATAATAAAGAAAAAAAAAAAAAAAGCACCCCTGTCCCCCCTGCTCTCGCGCTAAGGCGAACGCAAGCGTCGGTCTGGCGTCAAATGTAAACAGCAATTGCACCATGCATGTGAGGTATCACCGCGAAGGTCAGTTCGAGGGCAGTAATTTTAGCAGTAGACCTCCTCTGTAAATCAAAAGTGGTAACCTGTAAAGGCTTTTAAAGGCTTTTAAAAATGTATTTAGTTTGTCGCCACTGCACGTTTGTGCGCAATTTTAAAGCATGTCATGTTTGGTATCCATGTACTCGGCCTAAGATCATCTTTTTTATTTCATCAAACATTTGGGCAATATAGTGTGTTTTAGTGCATTAAAATTTAAAAAAGTGTGTTTTTTCCCCAAAAAATGCGTTTGAAAAATCGCTGCGCAAATACTGTGTGAAAAAAAAAAAGGAAACACCCACCATTTTAATCTGTAGGGCATTTGCGTTAAAAAAATATATAATGTGTGGGGGTTCAAAGTAATTTTCTTGCAAAAAAAAATAATTTTTTCATGTAATCAAAAAGTGTCAGAAAGGGCTTTGTCTTCAAGTGGTTAGAAGAGTGGGTGATGTGTGACATAAGCTTCTAAATGTTGTGCATAAAATGCCAGGACAGTTCAAACCCCCCCCAAATGACCCCATTTTGGAAAGTAGACACCCCAAGCTATTTGCTGAGAGGCATGTCGAGTCCATGGAATATTTTATATTGTGACACAAGTTGCGGGAAAGAGACCATTTTTTTTTTTTTTTTTTGCACAAAGTTGTCACTAAATGATATATTGCTCAAACATGCCATGGGAATATGTAAAATTACACCCCAAAATACATTTTGTTGCTTCTCCTGAGTACGGGGATACCACATGTGTGGGACTTTTTGGGAGCCTAGTCGCGCACGGGACCCCGAAAACCAAGCACCGCCTTCAGGCTTTCTAAGGGCGTAAATTTTTGATTTCACTCTTCACTGCCTATCACAGTTTCGGAGGCCATGGAATGCCCAGGTGGCAAAAAAAACCCCCCAAATGACCCCATTTTGGAAAGTAGACATCCCAAGCTATTTGCTGAGAGGTATAGTGAGTATTTTGCAGACCTCACTTTTTGTCACAAAGTTTTGAAAATTGAAAAAAGAAAAAAAAAAAATGTTTTTCTTGTCTTTCTTTATTTTCAAAAACAAATGAGAGCTGCAAAATACTCACCATGCCTCTCAGCAAATAGCTTGGGGTGTCTACTTTCCAAAATGGGGTCATTTGGGGGGGGTTTGTGCCACCTGGGCATTCCATGGCCTCCGAAACTGTGATAGGCAGTGAAGAGTGAAATCAAAAATTCACGCCCTTAGAAATCCTGAAGGCGGTGATTGGTTTTCGGGGCCCCGTACGCGGCTAGGCTCCTAAAAAGTCCCACACATGTGGTATCCCCATACTCAGGAGAAGCAGCTAAATGTATTTTGGGGTGCAATTCCACATATGCCCATGGCCTGTGTGAGCAATATATCATTAAGTGACAACTTTGTGCAAAAAAAAAAAAAAAAAATTGTCACTTTCCCGCAACTTGTGTCAAAATATAAAACATTCCATGGACTCAACATGCCTCAAAGCAAATAGCTTGGGGTGTCTACTTTCCAAAATGGGGTCATTTGGGGGGGGGTTTATGCCATCTGGGCATTTTATGGCATTCAAAACTGTGATAGGTAGTGAGGAGTAAAATCAAAAATGTACGCCCTTAGAAATCCTGAAGGCAGTGATTGGTTTTCGGGGCCCCGTACGCGGCTAGGCTCCCAAAAAGTCCCACACATGTGGTATCCCCATACTCAGGAGAAGCGGCTAAATGTATTTTGGGGTGCAATTCCACATATGCCCATGGCCTGTGTGAGCAATATATCATTAAGTGACAACTTTGTGCAAAAAAAAAAAAAAAAATTGTCACTTTCCCGCAACTTGTGTCAAAATATAAAACATTCCATGGACTCAACATGCCTCAAAGCAAATAGCTTGGGGTGTCTACTTTCCAAAATGGGGTCATTTGGGGGGGGGGTTTATGCCATCTGGGCATTTTATGGCATTCAAAACTGATAGGTAGTGAGGAGTAAAATCAAAAATGTACGCCCTTAGAAATCCTGAAGGCAGTGATTGGTTTTCGGGGCCCCGTACGCGGCTAGGCTCCCAAAAAGTCCCACACATGTGGTATCCCCATACTCAGGAGAAGCGGCTAAATGTATTTTGGGGTGCAATTCCACATATGCCCATGGCCTGTGTGAGCAATATATCATTTAGTGACAACTTTTTGTAATTTTTTTTTTTTTTTTTGTCATTATTCAATCACTTGGGACAAAAAAAATTAATATTCAATGGGCTCAACATGCCTCTCAGCAATTTCCTTGGGGTGTCTACTTTCCAAAATGGGGTCATTTGGGGGGGTTTTGTACTGCCCTGCCATTTTAGCACCTCAAGAAACGACATAGGCAGTCATAAATTAAAGGCTGTGTAAATTCCAGAAAATGTACCCTAGTTTGTAGGCGCTATAACTTTTGCGCAAACCAATAAATATACACTTATTGACATTTTTTTTACCAAAGACATGTGGCCGAATACATTTTGGCCTAAATGTATGACTAAAATTGAGTTTATTGGATTTTTTTTAGAACAAAAAGTAGAAAATATCAATTTTTTTCAAAATTTTCGGTCTTTTTCCGTGTATAGCGCAAAAAATAAAAATGGCAGAGGTGATCAAATACCATCAAAAGAAAGCTCTATTTGTGGGAAGAAAAGGACGCAAATTTCGTTTGGGTACAGCATTGCATGACCGCGCAATTAGCAGTTAAAGCGACGCAGTGCCAAATTGTAAAAAGTGCTCTGGTCAGGAAGGGGGTAAATCCTTCCGGGGCTGAAGTGGTTAAAAATGTTTGAGCGATGTTTCGAAAAGCCAAATTTGTAGGATGCACACAGTGTGCCAACATGTGCTATCTGCCATCACGGGAGATCAATGGACGCGTTTTGGGGGTGCAACCCCTTCGTCAATAATAAAGTAGCGGTGAGGAAGGGGTTGCTCCCCCAAAACACATCCCTTGATCCCCCGTGATGGCAGCTAGCACATGTTGACATTCATAAATTGGTGTGCATCTTCCAAATTTGGCTTTTCAAGGGGTGACTTCACCCCATCTAAACACAATATCAAACACAGTTCCTAAATACTCATGTCTGATATTGCCTTCAAGTTTTACCATATGTGAACTTTGTAAGTTCAATTTTTTTGTCTTTCTTGTTGGTTTTACACAGGCCTGTTTTATCGTAAATGGACATTTCTATTTTTGATAATGCCACCCCAAAAATTGTTATACAACAAACATGTTGGTTTGTTTTAAAAACCTTTTCTAAATGCACATGTGATTGTGCAGGTATTAAAAAGTTTGTTAATCAAGAATGTGTGGATTATTGTCTCAACGCTACAACACTTTTGTGGTGATGTAATTGCTGTTTTCTGTGAAAATGGGGGTTATTTCCTAAGGACAAATCCTCTTTGCACTACAAGTGCAGTTTCAAGTGCACTTGGTAGTGCAAAGTGTCTACGCCTTTAGTAAATAACACCCAACAGTGCTTTGTATAAAAGGTTACACAATCACGCCATTTTCAGGACTCCCCACATTGCTGTCAGGGTCAGCTAAAACAAACACAAGCAGTAAATGTCAGCAAAGATTAGCTTTTTTTTTTTTATTTGATAAATGCTTCACAAATTGTCTGGCATATTGATGGCCCCCTACCCGCAAAAAACTCAAGGTATCTTAACCGGACATCACGGGCACTCAGGGAGGGCAAGCCAGGACGGCCACTTTCAAGCG
Source organism: Aquarana catesbeiana (assembly GCF_042186555.1). Classification (NCBI taxonomy): domain Eukaryota; kingdom Metazoa; phylum Chordata; class Amphibia; order Anura; family Ranidae; genus Aquarana; species Aquarana catesbeiana. The sequence goes on from NC_133328.1 coordinate 228,505,410, forward strand.
CCGTCAGGGTTGTATCATGTAGAATTCCGGCCTCAGGCCCAACTGAGCCAGCATAGTTGGCAGAATGTTGGCGTAAAAAGTTATGTAGAACACAGCACACCAGGATTATATGATTAAGTTTATACTCTGCCATATGGATGGGTGTCAGAAATAGGCGGAACCGGCTGGCCATGATTCCAAATGTGTTCTCCACCACTCTTCTGGCTCTGGCCAGCCGGTAATTAAAAACCCTCTGTTCCGGGGTGAGGGTCCTCATCGGGAATGGCCGCATAAGATGGTCCCCCAGCGCAAATGCTTCATCCCCAACAAAGACGAATGGGAGTCCTTCCACATTGTCCTCTGGAGGTGGCAAGTCCAAGCTGCCATTCTGGAGACGCCTGTAGAACTCCGTCTGGGCGATGACTCCGCCATCGGACATCCGGCCATTCTTCCCCACGTCCACATACAAGAAGTGGTAATTAGCCGACACCACCGCCAACATCACAATACTATTGAACCCCTTATAGTTGAAATAGTACGACCCCGAGTTGGGTGGTGGGACAATATGGACGTGTTTCCCACTAATTGCCCCTCCGCAGTTAGGAAAGTTCCACCGCTGGGCAAAGTGGGAGGCCACAGTCTGCCATTCCTGTGGCGAGGAAGGAAACTGTTGAGGAAAACAAAAATAAATTAGTATTTTTGCACATAAACATGGCAAGCAGATTGGACACAAACATTCTTGGCCAACCTTCAGATAGCATTTATTAAGGGGAATTTAACAACGCCAAAGTATAAGGTACACCTATTAAATTCCCCCTCCCCCTCTCATGGGCCATTTCTAACATTATAGGGGGGGAATCTTGGACAGGTAACCCTCGCCACTTCATTGAGAGATGAATGCCTAAATACAGGGTATTACTTGGAACAGCCCCTCCTTAGTTACACTATTGGCAGCCCACTGGACAGGTAAGAAGTGTCATAATACAAAGATATAAATACACACTGTACACATTTGAGGACATTTGGACATTCTGCTATTACCTGTCAAGATAATAATAGGATACAAAAACTTTAAATAGTACCATTTGAAAGTATACAGGCAGGCCCTTGCACTACATGCTTTGGGGAATTCATCCATACATCTGAGCACTAAAGAGATGGGTATAGTGTGTATGGGTTTGGCAAAGTCAGCAAATAGATGATTGAGGATAGATAGAGAATTGGGATCAGCTGACTTAGCAGTTGGGGGGAGGGAGGGTTACTAAAAATGATTTAGGGACACCACAAAAAAAAGCCTCTGGCACTCTGCCAGAATTTAAAGCACAAATCACATTTCTAAACATTTTAGGGGTTGTTTGGGGTAAAGCACTACTATGGAGCTGATAAAATACATTGTTAAGTGACTACATGAGGTGAATATAGGGGCAGGAGAGCATGCTGGGGAGGTTATTGAAGGCAAATATGTATGAAGGACCAAAAAAGAATTACATAAAATTCCAGCATGCATGAGGGCAAAGGGCACATTCACAGCATATTACAATCATGGTAATTAGGGAATGAGGAAAGAAATACAACATATTATCAAACATTACATACAATAAAATGTGAGATTAAAGGATAAAAATCTTACCTTAATATACTCCTTCTGCAGGACCTAGATGATGGCAGAACAGGTCTCTGGGATAATGATCCCCAGAGCCTGGGGGGAGATGCCTGTCGAGAACTTGAGATCCTGCAGGCTTCTCCCTGTCGCCAAGTACCGCAGGGTAGCGACGAGCCTCTGCTTCGGAGTGATGGCTTGCCTCATGCAGGTATCCTGCCTGCTGATATAGGGGGTCAGCGAAGCCAGCAGACGGTGAAATACAGGGTCCGTCATCCTGAGAAAGTTCCTGAAACCATCAGGATTATTCTCACGGATCTCACGGAGCAAAGGCATATGAGAGAACTTGTCACGCTGAAGCAACCAATTCTTGGTCCATGAACTCCTCCCCACCCTGTTCATGGACTGTACTTTCCGCACCTGTTTGACAGGTGCATATCATTGCAATTTTTGACAGCAAGGCCAATTCTTGCTTTCATCAAGAGTACCTTTATAGGGTTATGGTATAAAGGCACCAACAACGCCCAAAGACCAATTTTTCTGCACCTGTTTGACAGGTGCATATCATTGCAATTTTTGAGCAAGGCGCATTCTTGCTTTTATCAAAAGTACCCCAATAAGTTTATGGTGTGAAGGCACCACTGACACCCAAAGACCATTTTTCCACCCCTGTTACTTCTATCCAAAGTCTGTGGAAGAGACACCAGAATTTATCCAGTTCCCAGTGCACTACATTGTGGCCTCATCATACAGACTGGTTCCACAAGCCATTGCTTACAAAACAAAGAAAGCTTGCAGAGAAAATGTAATTTTTTTGGCTTTATAAATGCAATTATTTCTGCAGCAGCTTCTTTACACAGTACAGATGTGCCACTTTACAGGTAGACTAAGGGGACCCCCCAGGCACTATATTGAAAGGAATTTTTTATTTTTATGCTTTTACTTTAAGCACCAATCACTGCTCATTTAAAAATGAAGTTTTTTACAAACTTTTTTTATTCATTGATACATGTTCCCCAGGAAAGTACACCCATAGCCATTGTATGCCCAATTACTTGCATATAAGCCTTCAAAATGGGCATTTTTCATTTTGCACGTTTGGGTCCCATAGACTTCAATGGGGTTCGTTATTCGATTCCGAGCTTTCGCGATGTTTGAAAGTTCTGGTGAGTACCGAACTGGGGGTCGTTCAGCCCATCCCTAGTCAGGATAAGCCAGTTCAAACACAGGAATCAAGCAGAGATCACAGGAATGGGTATGCAGGTAAAGCTGCAGATCAGACAGCAAAGCACTAGTGCAGCTGCTGCCCTTATATAGGCAATTTGCCGCCAGCAGCGGACTTTTCAGCAACAAAAGTCCGACGGCCATTCCAGCGGACTTTCGTCAGACTTTTGACGGACTTCCGACGGACTTTTGAACGAACGGACTTGCCTACACACGATCACACCAAAGTTCGACGGATTCATACGTGATGACGTACGACCGGACTAAAATAAGGAAGTTGATAGCCAATAGCTGCCCTAGCGTGGGTTTTCGTCCGTCGGACTAGCATAAAGACGGGCGGATTTTTCGACCGGACTCGAGTCCGTCGGACAGATTTGAAGCATGTTTCAAATCTAAAGTCCGTCAGATTTTCGACTGGAAAAGTCCACTGAAGGTCCGATGAAGCCCACACACGTTCAGATTGTCCGCTGGACTCGGTCCGTCGGACCAGTCCGGTCGAAAAGTCTGCTCGTGTGTACGCTGCATAACACATGCGTGCATATGCATTGTAGGAGAGCATCTGCGCATGAGTGTTCGCCTTTACCTCGGAACTTCAGCTGTGCTATAGCCAGCACATCCCTGACAAGAAGAATGGGAATGACAGGGTTAGTAGAGAGACAACTCTCAGTTTGATGATGTTAAAAGTGTTTATCAGTTTTGAAAACTTCCCGGAAAACTCATTTAACTAAATAGAATTAAATATGTAAACCTAACATTTCATATTCCTGACATGTGCCTGATGTACCATGTACGTGTATGAAAAAGTATCCTGTTCTCACTGTATGGCTTTCTTTGTGTGAAATCCCTGGTGTTCCTGTCAGTCCCTCTGCTTTCCAATTAAAAACTGACTACACTAGGCATGAAAGCACAGTGCGGTCAGTTCTCTAGCTATGCTGGGATCTAAGCCTGCGCTTTTCCAATGAAGAGACTTGTCCTGACACCCCGTCCCCCCTTCACAGCCATTCACTGGGAAGCTCAGTGTCCTGTTGCTTCTCCTCCCCCAGTTATTACGCAGCTGAGAACAGAGGGCACAGAGGGTATGTATTCTCTTAAAAAAAAAAAAAGGTATTTATATATTTTTTTATATTTATACACAAATGTTTTGCCTTTCATTTCTATTTTAAACCGAATGAGTTGTTTTACAAGGTGATCGTTTACAATCACTTTAATGTCAGTACCTAGACTGTATATTATTATCATCACACAAGTGTTTTTAAAAATTAGATGGCTTCACTCGGTACTGAGATCACCTACTGATTTATTTTTTGACATATTATGTATCTTCTTGACTATTTAAAATATAGAAACACAACAGAACAGTATTAAAACTATAACCTTCTTGGCTTGGTACGCAATGTCACTTTATGAATCAGATCAAAGTATTACTTCCTCAAAAAACAACGAAAGTAGTTTTGGATTTTTTGTTATTAAGTGAAAGCACAGTTTTAGCCGGTTATCTTTATGTACTTTATGAGTGGTAGTCTTTTTCATACTATTAAATTTCCATTGCAGGCCAGTAATTGATATTTAGAGTACATATGGGTCCTTCAAACATGGTGAGCAATAAAGGGTTCATTCTATTCCCAGAACAGTTTGTTCCTGACCACAGCTGCCACTAACAGTAAGAATGATATCTCACTATCTCAAAGAGGGCAAATTGTTGAGCTAAATATCTTACCGAATCACACTATGGGGAAGATTTACTAAAACGGGTGCACACCAAATATGATGCAGCTGTGCATGGTAGCTAATCAGCTTCTAATTTCAGCTTGTTCAATTAAACTTCGGCAAGAAAACCTTGAAGCTGATTGGTTTCTATGCGGAGCTGCACCAGAGTTTGCACTCTACAGTTTTAGTAAATCAACCCCTATGTTTTGTAGACTTTTATAGCATTAGCATAATAGTTTAGCATAGTATAAATGATGTTAATCTGACCACAATATCTAAAATACCAATGGTAAAAGATTGCAGCCCTTTAAGAGACCTAGTTTTGACCTAAAAAAAAAAGTTATGCCAACAGTATAATAGCATTCATTTAAAGTAGAAAAAGAAAGTGGTACTGGCTGTAATGTCCTTAGTAGATAAGGCACCTCATCCCGAGGATAAATTACAAAAAGGAGCAACAGTGGAGGGATTATAGCAGTGCCAAGAAGTGGAGGGATTATAGCAGTGCCAAGAACAAAATAATACAAATTATATATAAAAATATCAAATTTTATTACAATGAATTAAAAAACACCAATAATGTAATATATAAGGACACATACAAAAACGAAAAAAATAATATAGAGCAGCAGGTAGGCAATCTACAAGCCAATATGGTGGTGACCAGAGTGGAGATAATAGGTCTCTTTTTCCCTACTAGTTTCTCCAAAGCATTGGCTTCCTCAGGGGAATAGAATACAGGAGAATATATACATTGCTCTGAAAAAAGAAATAGAGAACACTAATTAAAAAAATAATAAAAAAAAATAATGTCAGATAAATGTGTGTTGTTAAATGGTAATATCTGTCCAAATCCCTACCCCCCGCGAGTCGCACCTCACAGGTAATGGGAAATCCCATAATCCCAAAATTTCAACCAAACGTACCCCAATAGCACCAAAAAACAAGGTTGTGCGATCCAATACCAAAGTGGGCAACAAGCCCACACGGCCGCACTATGGCTGCAGAGGGTCAACGAAAGACCTGATAAAAAATAAAAAATAAAAAATATTAAATAAAAATAAAAAACAGAAGTGGCTTAGAGGAGCTCATATCAATATCATAGAAAGGGCTAAATCACCTCAATACATACCAATGTCTTCTACAATAAATAGAGAAAGGGGCGCTGTGTTTGTCCAGAAAAATGGGCCAACCAGCACAGGGCATATGCTTGGATAAGCTTAACCACTTAAGGACCAGCCTCGTTTTAAGATTTTGGTGTTTACAAGTTTAAAACAGTTTTTTTGCTAGAAAATTACTTAGAACCCCCAAACATTATACATTGTTTTTTTTTTTTTTCTAACACCCTAGAGAATAAAATGGCGGTCATTGCAATACTTTTTTTTCACACCGTATTTGCACAGCAGTCTTACAAGCGCACTTTTTTTGGAAAAAAATCACATTTTTGAATAAAAAAATGAAACAACAATAAAGTTAGCCAAATTTTTTTTTATATTGTGAAAGATAATGTTACGCCGAGTAAATTGATACCCAACATGTCACGCTTCAAAATTGCGCCCGCTCGTGGAATGGCGTCAAACTTTTACCCTCAAAAATCTCCATAGGCGACGTTTAAAAAATTCTATAGGTTGCATGTTTTGAGTTACAGGAGTTTTGGGCTAGAATTATTGCTCTCGCTCTAACGATTGCGGTGATACCTCACATGTGTGGTTTGACCACTGTTTTCATATGCAGGCACTGCTCACGTATGCGTTCGCTTCTGCACGCAAGCTCGTCGGGACAGGGCGTTTAAAAAAAACATAAACATTTTTTTATTTATTTTACTTTAATTCATTTTTACACTGTTTTAAAAAAAAAAAAAAAAGTGTCACCTTTATTCCTATTACAAGAATGTAAACATCCCTTGTAATAGAAAAAAGCATGACAGGACCTCTTAAATATGAGATATGGGGTCAAAGAGACCTCAGATCTCATATTTACACTAAAATGCAATAATAGAAAAAAAATATTGTCATTTAAAAAAATAAAAAAAATAAATTGGCCCTTTAAGAGCTATGAGTAGAAGTGACGTTTTGACGTCGCTTCCGCCCTGCAGTGTCATGGAGACGGGTGGGGGCCATCTTCCCCTCACTCGTCTCCATGCACAGCCCTGAGAAGGACACGATCACCTCCGCCGCTGCCAACGGGGGGCCCTCTCCCGTCACTGATAAAAGTGATCTTGCGGTACCGGACCGCCGGCCAAACATGAGGATACCGGGGTTATGGCAGCTAGCTGCTGCCATAACAACTATATCCGTCCCCAAAGTAGGGATGTACATCGGCGTGCGGCGGTCGGCAAGTGGTTAAAGGAAAGGTTGCTAAATAAAAGCAAAGAAAATATCAGAAAAGGTAATATGTGGAAAAAATGGGATAGATTAAATGAGTACATGCAGATAGAAACCCTATCCACTGCTAAGGATACCTACCCCGGAAGCAGTGTGGTACAGCTCGGGTCACTCAGCCAGCTTAGGAGCAGGGCTTTTTTTCAGGGGGAACTTGGTAGATCTCAGTTCCACCACCTCTGGCTCAGACCCTTTGGTGCCTGCTCACCACAATCACTTGTAAACACAGATGTCTGGTTTCTGTGTTTTACAAGTGACAGCTCTGCACTCTGTGTGTAACCCCCATGAACTCTACACTCTGTATATAATGCAATCCTGATATTTAATGCCCCTATTGTTTGTGAAATATGACCACACCCACAATTTGATGTGATTTGGAGGGTGTGTGTGGGGGGAGGGGTTTTGGGGGGTCCCAGTTGAGTTCCAGCACCTATTGTTTGAGAAAAAAAGCCCTGCTTAGGAGTGAAGGAGATAGGCAGGAAATCGTGGTGAAGGACACACCAGATGTAGCTGGCCATAAGTGTCCATACACCCAGCATTTACAAACCTAATCAAGAAAAAGGGGAATCAAAGTGACAAGAACGAAAAGGAAAACATTTGCATAAGATACCTGTCAACTGTGAGGGGACAGGCATCAACCAAGTAAAGCAGCAACTGAAAATTACCTCCAATCCAAATGAACAGCGTGTCAGCGTCCCAATAAGTCAGCAATTAACACTCGGAGGTAAGCCTTATAAAGCTCTCCACCCAATTAGCGAGGGATCTAGCCAAGAGCGGAGCGGACAAAAAACAGCCTTCGAGCCTGCGCAGAAGCACCGACCGGATGCCTACAATGCCCAGAATGCCAGGCGCAGCATGAGCCATGCCGCAAGGAAGGACTGTGCGGCGTAGGCAAAAGTGGGTGTGACAGTAAGGGCCCTGACGGTGGAATAGACAGAGGATCTGCCGTATCCAATGAGAGGATGTGAAAAGCAGCAGATATACACAGGGAGAGCTATAGGGGCAGGCGGAGCCTGTAGGGGCGGGCTTGGGTACTAGACACCAAGCCCTTGGGTGTCCATACAACCAAAGGCCGTGGACCAAAGTAACCCCCAAGGGTGAACCAGCAATGATCCATGCGCAGAGGGGAATCAGGGAAGGTTGGGAGAAATGGAACAGGGAAAAGTGGGGAACCGGTGAAGCAAACAAGGGGAATGGGACGGACAGGAAAGCCATGTAAAGCTCCAATATACATGACAATTCTAACATGTGCCCAACCATCCAACATCATATCAAAAAGATAAAAGTGTATAACAAAATAGCAACAAAGAAAGTATACAATAATATGATTCACAATAAAAGAAGAATTAAAACATGTATTATAATTAATTGAAAAATTAATTGAAAAAAAAGGGAGAATGAAAACAGGGTTTAAATTAATTAGGATAAAGAACAATAATCAATTCATAAGTCAATAAAGAAATAAGACAAGAGGATTCTCTGTGTAGATCCCAAGGAGGATAAAGGGATCAAAAGGGCAGTGAGACGTGAGGAGAGGGGGAGAAAAAGAGCGGTGGAATGCGATACAGGAGGAGCAAAATACAAATATCCTAACCAAAACAAGTAGAGACACAGCCCAGGCGCCAAAAAGAACACAGAATATTATACACAAAACACAGACCAAATCAAAAATAGTAAATTATGAACTGGTATTATAGAAAAGATTTAAAACTAATATACTCATTTAAACCTGGGTACTTAATGGCGTCCAAACTGTGCATCCACCTAGTTTCCATCTGTAACAAAGTGATGTCAATATTACCACCACGAGCATGTAAGGGTACATGCTCTAAGGCAGAGAAACATATAGTGTTAGGATCAAAGTCATGTTGGCATCCGGTGTGTCTATCCAGAGCAGTGATCGCTTCTCTGCCTTTTGGCTAAGATCAAGTGTAGTATCGACTTTAGCCATTAGGGGTGTCTCTGCTTCACAGCTAGGACTTTGAGAACCACTTGCATCTATCCAAGCCAATTGGTCCTTGTGGGGTACCCTCTGCTCGGCCTGATAGGATCGTTGATTAAATACAGCTTCACCTACTTGCTGCTATTGGGTTAGAGGCTTAGCCCCCACAGGGAACGAGATTGCGGTCTTCCCTCCTCCCCCACTCCACATTACTACCTCCGGGCAGTAGATGCTAGAGCCTTTGTAAAGGCTACGAAAAGAGCGAAGACGTCAAGGAACCAGAAGGAAGCCACCTAAGAACACCTGAAGCGACATCCAACTCCTTAAACGATGGGGAAGAGCGACAAGAAGACCAGCAAGGAGAAGAAGAACCCCGTTCCAGCCACTTCCTCTGAGCCCGGGAATGCCGCTGCCTCAACCCCCGCCCCTACCCCGGCCGGCACCAGCCGACCAGGACCAGCCAAGCCAGACCAGCCTGCAGACCGACTCCCAGCACTGGAGCCTTGGATGAAGCAGATGGTCGTGCTGCAGCTGAAGGAGGTGGACGGAAGAGTCCCTGACATGACCCCGGAGATCTTCGGAAAGAAGATGATTCTGGAATAGGGGTTCAGCAAAGCGGAGACGCTTTCGGTGCAGGCCTTCACAAGAGGTATATTCTTTATAACTTTTGTGTCATTTCAGGTCTGCAGAAGATACTGGGAGATGGTGAAGACCTGTGCCCTGAATCCCTTTTCCGGAAGTTCACTGCGAACTGCCCCATAACATGGGACGAAAAGCGGGTGACAGTGGCCATGAGGAACCCCCATACCAGTGGAAAGGACATAGCCACCTACCTCCAGAGGTTCTGCACCGTGGTGAAGGACCCGATCCAAATCTTCAATGCCAACGGCTTCTGGATAGGTAAGTGGTCTGTGCTCTGCAAACTGAGGAAAGACCCTTCGGGGGACATCCAGCACCTGCAGCCTTTCTTCTCCCTGAGATCATCTGCAGGAATCCTTTTCTACCCCGGCATACCCTACAACTGTAACAAGTGTGGGCAGCCGGGACACATAGGTAAGGATTGTACAGAGCTTGCTTGCAGGTTCTGTAGGGTTACAGGCCACGAGACCAAGGACTGTCCGAGGTCCAAAGCCTGCAACCTTTGCTAATTGGCAGAGCATGTCTTCAGACACTGCCCCCAGAGGACCCGGACCTACGCTGGAGTCCTGAGCCAGGGTAAACCACCCTCCAGCACCGGGAGGAAGCCGCCGGAAAAACCAAAGAATCCAAAGGAACCTCGAAAGACCACAGGTAAGTCCACTCCTGCCCCCCCTGCCCCACCCCCTACCTCCAGCACACCCCCTCCCACCCCCTCTGTGCCAGAGGAGCCCCTCCCCACCCCTTCCCCCCCGAACCTGTCCTCCCAGGAGGACTTCCCCACTCTCCCACCTCCCTCCACCCTCACCAGTGGCCCAACAGGAAGCCGTAGCCGGAAACGGAAACCAGAGTGCCCAACAGCTGAGGAACCCACCACCTCAACCAAACGGACCAGAGCAAGTAGTGGAGGACCTAGAGTCTGCAGGGGAGGAGGGGGAAGGGGAGGAGATCATGGTCGACCCCGAGCATGACCTCCCTCCAATGTCCACATCAGCCAGCAGATGATGGAGCCTGTCCTTGAGGAGCTGGGCCTGGCCCAGAACACAGGACAGGCAGAAGACGCAATGGAAGAGCCACCCCCCCCTCCGGAGAGGTAAGTTCGGACCCTTGTTAACTAGACCATCATACCCTTTTTCATTATGGCTGAGATCTCAATCTTTTCCATTAATGTGAGGAGTATCAAGGATACATCTAGAAGGCAAGCCACCAGAACAGTAGTGATCGGCGGTGATTTTAACTGTCCGATCAAGGAGGATGGGCGCAGCTCCAGCATATACGCAAAACTTGATGATACTTCTAGGCTGCTCAAGGAGATGATCTCGGAGGCTTCCTTGCAGGACGCCGTGCGATCCATAGGGAAAGGGACCGTGAACTATTCATGGTGCCGACCCGATAGATATGTGCGTTCCAGGATTGACTTCGTGCTCACTTCAGGAACAGTCAAGCATCGTGAGTTCTCCATGGTCCCCTGCTCTTTCTCTGACCACAGGGCTATTCACTTTCGGGGTGACCTGGGCGAGGGCTTTGCCCGCGGACCGGGTTCCTGGAAGCTGAATAGCACTCTGCTGGAAAACGAGGAATTGATGGGGGAACTCCGGGAGGCCTATGCCACCTGGACGGAGAAAAAGAGATTCTTCGGAAGGGTAAGTGATTGGTGGGAGTTTGTGAAGGTTAAGCTGAGTAGCTTCTTTCAGGCAAGGGGACGCCAGCGTGTGTGTGCCAGGAGGAGGGAACTCAGGAGACTGCAGCGTCAGTTGCAGTCCCTGCAGGACCTTCAGCACTGTGGCTGGGATGTTAGGCAGGACCTGGAGGACACCAAGAAGAGCCTGAAAGGACACTTCGAGGAAGAATCCAGGCACATTGTCTTCCATGCCAAGGTGGAGCATCTTGAGAAAGGTGAGAAGTGTAATTCTTTCTTTTTCAGGAAACTTCACTCAGGACACACACCCTTGTCAGAGCTGCTTGACGAGACCGGAACACTCCAGAAGGGGAAGAAGGCTGTGATGCAAGTGGTCAGCGACTACTACACCAACCTCTACTCCCCGAAAGAAACGGACACACAGGCGGCCGACAGGTTCCTGTCAGGTATCTCTAACCAAACTGATCCTGCAGGTTCATCAACCATCAACGCCCCCTTGGTGTTGGAGGAGCTGCACTCTGCCGCTAAATCCTTTAGGCGAGGCAGGACCTCGGGCTGCGATGGTCTCCCAGTTGAGCTCTATGTAGCACTGTGGGATCTCGTGGGCCCGGACCTGCTCGAGCTGTACGAGGAGATGGTGGTGGAGGGCAGAATGCCTCCCTCACTGAGGGAGGGGATGATCACGATTTTGTATAAGCGGAAGGGGGAGAGATCGGATCTTAAAAATTGGCGTCCAATCTCTCTTCTGAATGTGGACTACAAAATCCTCGCCAAGGTCCTGGCCAACAGGCTGAAGTCTGTCATCGGACAGATCATCCACCCGGATCAGACTTGTGGCATTCCTGGTCGCAGGATTGCGGACAGCCTTGCGCTTGTCCGGGACACAGTCCAGTACATTCATGGCCGCCATGTGCACGCGGCCCTGGTCAGTCTTGACCAGGAGAAGGCCTTTGACCGTGTCTCCCACGAGTTTATGTGCAGAGCTCAGCGCAGGTTTGGTCTTGGGGAAATGTTTTGTTCATATGTGGATATAATGTACACTGACATTTCTAGTTTGGTGCTGGTAAATGGCTGGAAAACTGACCCCTTTCCAATTTTGTCTGGGGTCAGACAAGGCTGCCCTCTCTCACCTCTGTTTTTTGTTTGTTGTATAGAGCTCTTCGCCTGAAGCATCAGACAGAACCCAGAGATCAGAGGGATCACCGCACCAGGACCGGACAGACGGGAGGTCAAGTGCTCACTCTACATGGACGACGTGACGGTGTTCTGTGCTGATCTGCTCTCCATCGACACACATCGCCCAGACCTGTGAGGACTTTGGCCAAGCTTCAGGGGCAAAGGTCAACAGCGGGAAGTCAGAAGTCATGCTCTTCGGAAAGTGGTTCCTGCCTTCTTCTGCACCCATTCCTTTCAGCATCAAGATGGACTTCATCAAAATACTTGGGGTCTGGTTTGGAGCTGAGGGCGCAGCCCTGAAGTCCTGGGAGGAAAGACTGTCAAAGATGCGACAGAAGTTTGGACTTTGGAGCCTCAGAGAACTCACCATCGAAGGCAAAACACTGGTACTCCGCAGCAAGATGTTCCCTGTGTTGCAGTACCTCGCCCAGGCCTGGCCCCCCCCCCCGGATTAACACCTGCAGGGCCATCACCAGGGCGGTGTTTCACTTCATCTGGAGCTCCAAAATGGACAGAGTGAAGCGGGCGGTTATGTTCAAGGAACCCCTCAAGGGCGGTAAGGGCGTGCCCGACATCGCCACCCTACTGAGGGTGTGCTTTGCTTGTAACTGCATCCTCAGGACATTGGTTGACAGAACTGTGGACTCTGGTGGTAACTCCATGTCCCGTTTTTTCCTCCTGCCTCTTTGGAGGACCCTTGGATGGGACAAATGGGACAGCTCCATCCCCTACAACTGGGACACCCCTTGGTACTACTTGGACACCTTCAAGTTTATTAAGGAGCTGGGGCTACATGGAGTGAAGCCCGACTTGTGGAAGCCAAAAACTATCCACAAGTTGATTAGAGCATCGGACATTGTTGAGACTGTTCCAGGCCTCCCTTCAGCCACTTGTAAAGTGGTCTGGAGGAATGTTTCTTCAAAGAGACTCACCAACAGGCACAAAGATCTGGCATGGATGGCAATCCAAGGAGGGTTGCCACTCAGGACATTCATGCATGCCAGAAACCTGTGCAGATACAGGCACTGCCCCTTTTGCATCATCCAGGAGGAAACTGCTCTGCATGTTTTCTGGGAGTGCCCCTTTGCACAGGACCTGTTGAGGGCCTTGGAACCTGAACTCAAAGACTTTGTACCACAGACTGCTATCACACACATTGGTGTGTTGAACGGACTCTTCTGTGGAACTCATTCACAGGAGGACATTGACGGTGCCTGGCGGGTGCTGTGTTGCTTTAAGGACGCTTTGTGGTGCGCCAGAAAGCGCCTCATCCACCAGCGGGAGAGGATGTCCATCGAGGACTGTCGCAGACTGGTCCACAGTCTGCTCAGAGACTACCACTTGATGGACCTCAAGGAGGAAGAGGAGGTCTGAAGATTTCCCCTCCCCCCTCTCCCCCGTGTATCCTTTGGCAGTTCAAATAAAGCTTCGGGCCTGTGAACTCTTTTCTCCCTCCCCTACCTCACCTTCTCCACCCCCCCAGCACACCCGTTGCCCATTTGAATGTTATTAGACTGTATGACCTGACTTTTGTGACGTTTTTGAAGTAATGCTTTCAGGGTAATACGGCGTCATGCATGATGTGATGTTTCGGGGTATTATTACTCTGCACAACACATTAGGCATCATACCGCAGGATGAATGTAATTTATTTGTATGCTTGACAATGTATTGTTATGTAGTGTATTTATGCGTTGCTTCGCAGTACAGATTGGAATGTACCCTGTTTAAGTACTTGTTTTTTGTATATTTTCTTGCAAAATAAAGTATACATTTTCAATCAAAAAGTGGTCGTAAGTCGTTTGTAAAGTGGCCTAATGTGGTCCCGAATACACTTAAAGAACAGGCGTTTCGTCTTACTGACGTAAAAACATCCACAGATGCAGGTGGCCAGATAGACCACTCCAACCATTTTGCATGTAATCCTATGTCTAACATGTGTTTGACCATTGGGGAGAAGAATGTCTCTGGAATTGGTGATGAAGGAACAGATGTCACAACATCCACAGGGAAATGTGCCAATAATGGTAGAATCAATTGATTTTCTGGGCACATGATGACTAGTAACCAGACGATCCCTCATAGAGGGCGCCCGGCGATAAGTGATCTCAGGATAGGATTTTATATATATTTTTAATAACATTATCTGCTGTCAAGAGAGGCCAGAATTTCTTAAAGATATCTCTCATCTGAGTGTGCTGTTTTGAGAATTGGGTAATGATGTGAACCGAAGAGTCAGATTTAGAGGCTTTTTTTAGAGTAAATGAGATCTCGTCTATTAAGTTTAACTACTCGGTTGAAAGCCCTTTGCAAAAGTGCTCGACTATATCCTTTTTGGTGTAGTCTGTCATAGAGGTCTCTGGACGAACGATAAAAATCTGCATCCAGAGTACAGTTTCTCTTTAATCGCAGGAAATAACTGTAGGAAATGCTGTCTAACAGAGGTTGTGGATGTGCACTGGTGGCATGGAGTATTGTATTGCCGGCAGACGGCTTGCGATATAGAGAAGAATGTAATGTTCCATCAGTGTCAGCATAGATTTGTAGGTCCAAAAAAATTGATCTTGGACTGACTACATTCAAAATAAAATTCAAGTTGTAGGCATTAGTTGACAGTAAGTCTATTAGCCATGAGAATTCATCTCGGGTACCGGACCATAAAATAAATATATCATCAATGTATCTGTATCAAGAGATGACATGCCGGAGTAAGTCAGATAGAGAATTATCAGCGAAAAGGTCTTTCTCCCACCCCCCCAGGTACAAGTTTGCATAGGAGGGGGCACATTTAGTCTCCATAGCTACTCCCTGTACCTGAAGGAAGTGGGAGGAGCCAAACATAAACACGTTTCTAGTTAAGATGAACTCTAATAGCTGAAGGACGAACTGGCTATAAGAATTAGACATAGGCCCACGTTCATTAAGTTGAGTATGAATAACCTCTATTCCTGTGGTATGAGGAATGGAATTATAAAGATTTTCCACATCCAAGGCTACTAACCAGGTGTTGGGAGGAATTTTTTTACCATCTAATTTTTGAAGCAAGTCAATAGTGTCTTGGACATAAGAAAAGAGGGATGTTGAAAGAGATGTTCAAAAACTGATGTCTCACTGCCCTTTTGATCCCTTTATCCTGCTCGGGATCTACACAGATAATCCTCTTGTCTTATTTCTTTATTGAATAATGAATTGATTATTGTTCTTTAGCCTAATTAATTTAAACCCTGTTTTCATTCTCCCTTTTATTTTTCAATTAATTATAATACATGTTGTAATTCTTTTATTGTGAATCATATTATTGTAGTATACATTCTTTGTTGCTATTTTGTTATACACTTTTGTCTTTTTGGTATGATATGATGCTTGGACATGTTGGATGGTTGGGCAGAATTGTCATGTATATTGGAGCTATACATGGCTTTCCTGTCCGTCCTGTTCCCCTTGTTTGATCCACCAGTTTCCCACTTTTCCCTATCCCATTTCTCCCAACCTGCCCTGATTCCCCTCTGTGCATAGTTTGTTGCTGGTCCACCCTTGGGGGTTACTTTGGTCCACAGCCTTAGGTTGTATGGACACCCAAGGGCTTGGTGTCTAGGACCCAAGCCCGCACCTACAGCCTCCGCCTGCCCCATAGCTCTCCCTGTGTATATCTGCCGCTTTTCACATCCTCTCATTGGATACAGCATATCCTCTGTCTATTCCACTGTTGGGGCCCTTACTGTCACGCCCACTTTTGCCTACGCCTTGCGGCATGGCTCTTGCTGCACCTGGCATTCTGGGCATTGTAGGTGTCCGGTCGGAGCTTCTGCGCGGGCGCGTAGGCTGTTTTTTGTCCGCTCCTGATTGGCTAGATCCCTCGCCAATCAGGTGGAGGGCTTTATAAGACTTACCTGGCTGAGTGTTAGTTGCTGACTTATTGGGGCGCTGACACGCTGTTCATTTGGATTGGAGGTCATTTTCAGTTGCTGCTTTACTTGGCTGATGCCTGTCCCCTCACAGTTGACAGGTATTTTATGCAAATGTTTTCCTTTTCGTTCTTGTCACTTTGATTCCCCTTTTTTTTGATTAGGTTTGTAAATGCTGGGTGTTTGGACACTTATGGCCAGCTACATCTGGCGCGTCCTTCACCATGATTTTCTGCCTGTCTCCTTTACTCCTAAGCTGGCTGAGTGACCCGGGCTGTACCACACTGCTTCCGGGGTAAGTATCCTTAGCAGTGGGCTAAGCTGGAGACCTGAACGGATGCGTGTGAGCCGAGCTCCGCTATTACCTGCTAATTTTATCCGTATAACTAAGAGATTGCACATACCTGCATAGCCCGCAGTGTACCACATACCCAGGGGGACCTCGGGGTATGAGAAAGGGGAAGACTGGGGCAGGGAGAAGAGGCACCGCTGCGCCTAAATCCTCTCCGAAGCAACAGAAGCAGGCCTCCACATGCAGTTCAAACATGGCGACACAAACGGCGCCGGCAGACCCGTCCACTCTGGAGGAAGATCGCTTCACAGCCCTTATGCAGGCCATCACCAGCTGCAAGACTACCCTTACGGAGAAGATAGATTTCCTCCAGACTGATGTGGGGCTGATGAGGAGAGACATTGACCGTTTCCGTGACTGACTGGGCAAGGCAGAACGCCGGGTGGGGGAGGTGGAGGACAACACATGGGACCACCGGGAGTCCATCCGCACCCTGCAGGTGAAAGTGAGAGCACTGGAATCCCGAGCCAAAGACAGCGAAAACAGGAGCAGGAGGAATAACCTGAGAGTGGTTTGATTACCGGAGGGAGCGGAGGGAAACGATCCTACTATCTTCACAGAACGGCTCCTGCATACCCTGCTACCTAGAGTTCAGTTCTCCCCTCATTTTGTGGTGGAGAGAGCCCACAGAATGCTGGCAGTCCACGGCCCACAGCGTTCCCCTCTATGCATCTTTATATTCTGGCTCTTGAACTTCTGTGACAGGGACCTGGTTCTCCGCGAAGCACGGAAAATTGACGAGCTCTGGTTCGAGAACACCAAATTAATGATCTTCCCAGACTTCTCCGTAGAAACACAGAGGCTCTGGCGCACCTTCGACCACGTCAAGTTCATGCTGCGCACGAGAGGGATGAAATACAGCATGCTGTTTCCCGCATGTCTCCGAGTTATTGATGGCGAGTCTACTAAATGCTTCACCTCTCTGGAAGACGTCTCGCAATGGCTTGACAACCTACCCAGAGTGAGGTAAATGTCTCCCCTTTTACGCATGCATTATATGCTGCACACCCTGTTTAAAGCAATGCCCCAGTTGTGCCCATGTTAGGGATTTGACTTTACAATGGCTGGGCCCCCAATGCACATTTGGCGCACTTTCTCGGTCACATGACATAACATGCTCCATGGGTGCCTCATGTCTCTATTCCTCACCCTGTTTTGATGATCCGGGGATGTTGGGGGCCCCTCGGGGTGCCCCCCTTCCGAGGGGCCCCGGGGGACTGCTATATGCCCTAGGAGGAGCACTCAACCCACACCATGGCTGCCCTTCCCCTGCTGCATCTTGTAATGGGAATACTCTTACAACTGCCCGGGAATGAACTCATCTGAAACCCCATTGTCATTGTGGATGTAGGGGGGACCTGTTGACTCACTATAGCCCTGCACGGCTGTGGTCTACCCTAGGAAGGAATACACAGGAGCAGCTACCTCTATGTTCCTCACACATTTTTGACATCACATACAATGGAGACGGGACAGGCCGCCAGCACCTCCTTCTCGTAGCTGATGGCATCTCATGCAATCCATACACCTGTGAGGCATGGCTGGAGCTCAGTTTACTAATAAAAGGAAAAACTTTTTCCCCCCCTTTCTGCCAGTTATAAAAATGTTGAGTTTTAATTCGCACCATACGCAATCTCGAGACTTATGATATAATATGCACGCAGGCTACCTAGGCTTGGGTTGTGGACTCTTGGTTCACACAATTATTAAGTACTTTTTTTGTTTTAGTTTTTTTTGGTTGCCAGCTCATCTGACCGTTCCTATAGGAACCTTCCTGTACTGAGAGGGGACTAGTAGTTGTGTTAGTAAGGTTGTGGGGATAGAGCACTCCATGTTTTTTTTTTTCCAATGGCAGTGCGGGGTGGGGGTGGGGGGGTTGGTTACTTGCCTTTTTCTTTTCTGTTTTCCCTTATTATTTCTGTTACTAATTTTGATTGGTAAATGCAGTGGTTCCTCTTGTAAGACGATATGTGATGTACCTGGAATTTGGTTGGTTGGTGGGCGGGGGGTCGGGGAGAATGTGAGGTTGGACGCAGGAGAGGTGGACGTCCCCCCTTGTGTCTTGGAACACATACATATCCTGTAGCTAAACTATACAGACTCCTTAAATGGCTTCCATAAGAATAGTCTCCTGGAACGTCAGGGGCCTTAATGACGAGATTAAACATTCCCTTGTCATGGCCTTCCTTAAACAGAACAACCCGCAAATATGCATCCTGCAGGAGACCCATCCTCCTAGCTTGACTGGCTAGGGAACAACAGCAGGTTACCAGTATAGCCCGCATCAAAGACGAAGGGGGGGTGGTGGTGACAGACCCCCAGGCCATTAATGCCAGCTTTACCTCATACTATAAATACCTATATGCCTCTAGAGGGACATACACAACCAAGGAACTAAGTTGCTACTTGGACCAAATTACCCTCCCCAAACTTACTGATGCGGACAGAGACAGACTGGATGGACCGATTACACTCAAGGAAATACAACAGGCTTTGGGTGCCCTACAGGCAGGAAAGACCCCTGGGACTGATGGGCTACCAAATGAATTCTACCGCCAGTACGGCGAACAACTGTTACCCAAATTACATGATATGATTTCTTGGGCCTTGGAGGGGGAGCTCTCCCGGCCTCTATAGCTGAGGCTATCATTGTAGTAATTCCCAAGCCTGACAAAGACCTGGAATTGTGCACATCCTACCTGCCCATATTCTTGCTTAATGTTGACATTAAGATACTTGCTAAGGTCTTGGCCGGTAGGATGAATGAGGTTATCCTCACTCTGGTACATGAGGATCAATC
Organism: Aquarana catesbeiana; assembly: GCF_042186555.1. Classification (NCBI taxonomy): domain Eukaryota; kingdom Metazoa; phylum Chordata; class Amphibia; order Anura; family Ranidae; genus Aquarana; species Aquarana catesbeiana. The sequence continues at coordinate 228,524,748 of NC_133328.1, forward strand.
GGGGTTCATACCCAGTAAAGGGACAGATATTAACCTCAGAAGGCTATATGCGGTCCTGGCTTCAGCGGGTTCTCTCACTCCATCGAATGCGGTGGCCTCCCTTGACGCTGAAAAGGCATTAGATTCTGTGGAGTGGAACTATCTATGGGAGGTACTGCTCAGATTTGGCTTTGGGCCTAACTTTGTCTCGTGGATTCGGGTCCTGTAAAGCTTTCCAAAGGCCAGAGTGAGAACCGGGTCCACCCTATCCCCACCCTTCCAACTCTGTAGAGGCACGAGACAGGGTTGTCCCCTGTCTCCGACCCTCTTTGTGTTGGCCATTGAGCCGATGGCAATCCTTCTGCGCTCCTCGGAGGCAGTGGAGGGAATCCCCATGGGTCCGATACAAGAAAAGATCTCGCTCTACGCCGACGATACCCTTTTATATCTGAGGAACGACAGAGACTCCCTGGGTATGGCCCTATCCATAATAGACACATTTGGCAGATTCTCGGAGATATGTATCAACTGGGGGAAGTCTGTTCTGTTCCCGCTATCCCCCGCAGACGTAGCTATACCGACTAACACACCACTACAGATAGTTTCTCGGTTTAAATACCTGGGTATCAACATCCAAAAAGGCTTGTCACAGTATATTGCTCTTAACCTGATACCGGTGATCTCTTCCTTGTCCAGGAGATGCAATGAATGGAAAACGCTACCCCTTACATTAGTTGGCAGGGTTAACCTAATTAAAATGACGATCCTTCCAAAATTTCTCTGCCTTTTTAGGCAAACCCAAGTCCCTATACCGCTGGCCTTTTTAAAAAAAACTAGACAGCATAATTGCGTCATTTCTCTGGCAAAGCAATACACCAAGAATAGCAAAAACTACCCTTCAACTCCCAATGTCCCTGGGTGGCCTGGCCCTAGCCTGCTTTATTAAATACTACTGGGCTGCGGTCCTGGTCACGGTCCATTGGTGGCTCTCTGAGGAACTGGCCAACCCAGCAGCTACTCTTGAAGCGGCTCTCTTGGGCTCCTATGCTGAGCTAAGGAACCTGGTACACCGGGGACCGCGGTCTAACCCTCGCATTACTGCCCCTATGGGTACCACGCTAAAAGTGTGGGATGCTGTGCAGTCCAGGGTGGAGAAGCCTGAAACTTGGTCCCTGCACACCCCACTATGGGGTAATCCTAGACTGTCTCATTTCAACACCATCCCTGACCCAGTGATTTGCGCGCGGTATGAAATTAAAACCCTAGGTGACATTGTGTCTGACGGGAAGCTGCTCAGCTTCGATGACCTTAAAAGAACTCGGACTTTGCCTAACCGCATGTTCTTTAGATACTTGCAGTTACGTCATGCTTATCAAGTCCAATTCCCACAAGCTTTTAATTTGGAGATGCATGCAATTGAGGCCTCGCTGAGTGCCCCGAGATCAGGTGGCATTCTTTCCACAATATATTCTATCTTGGCGGGCTTAGACACTAAGGTTTCCCAGTTGTTTTCAGTGTGGCAAACAGACATTCTGGAAATGGCTGACGATGACTGGGAGGAGGCCATCCAGCAGTACATCCCATTAATGGTCTCGGCCAGAGACCACTTAATACAGCTGAAGTTCCTATACCAGGTCTATTACTCCCCAGAGAGGCTTGCTAGAATCTACCCGGGTAGACGGTCAGCATGTCACAGATGCAACACTGAGGTTGGATCCTTTTTCAATGTAGTATGGTCATGCCCGCAGATTAGGCCCTTCTGGATGAGCGTGGTGGGGGTGATAGGCAAATTGAGAGTCCCCTGTGATCCATTACCGCTGCTACTAGGTGTCTGCGACACACTGGAAGCCCCACAATCCAAAAAAACTCTTTGTATTCTATGCGGCCTTCTACGCAAGGAAAGTGATCACGCTGCATTGGAACAAGCCTACGCCACCCATGGTACAACAATGGCAGACCCTGATAGACCTGGCACTGCCATTATATAAATTGACATAAATGGGACGTAATTGCCCCAAAAAGTTTGACAAAATATGGGCAGCATGGGTACGTGAACGGAGATTGCCTCTGGATTAGGACTCAGATAGCAGCACATGGCCAGATTTATACAGGTGGCACTACTACACTGGGATAGTCAAGATACGCTGATGGAGGAATCTCTTGTTATCCTTCTGTATCCTCTTCCCCCCTGCCAGGTCCCCCCTGCCTCCCCCTCCTTTTTCTCCTCCTGTCTATCCCATTTCAAACTTAGGACTCCATCTATCTCCTGTCTGCTGTGCCCACAGCTCTACCCTGATGTATCCCTGTTGATAGACTTTTTTCTCTTGCCCTACTACCATTAACATATTCTAATGGAATAGATTGTGTTGTAATAATTCCGGGTGAATAATGTTTGATTGTTGAGATTGCATCACTGCATACCTTTGTTCACATTGAAACTTAAATAAACCTTTTCTGTTAAAAAAAAAAAAAAAAAAAAAGTATCCTTAGCAGTGGATAGGGTTTCTATCTGCATGTACTCATTTAATCTATCCCATTTTTTCCACATATTACCTTTTCTGAATTTTTTCTTTGCTTTTATTTAGCAACCTTTCCTTTAAGCTTATCCAAGCATATGCCCTGTGCTGGTCAGACCATTTTTCTGGACAAACACAGCGCCCCTTTCTCTATTTATTGTAGAAGACTTTGGTATGTATTGAGGTGATTTAGTCCTTTCTATGATATTGATATGAGCTCCTTTGAGCCACTTCTGCTTTTTATTTTTATTTAATATTTTTTATTTTTTATTTTTTATCGGGGTTTTCTTTGGCCCTCTGCAGCCATGGTGCGGCCGTGTGGGCTTGTTGCCCCCTTCGGTATTGGATCACACAACCTTGTTTTTTTGGTGCTATTGGGTACGTTTGGTTGATATTTTGGGCTTATGGGATTTCCCATTATCTGTGAGGGGCTGTTGGTACGACTTGCAGGGGGAAGGATTTGGACAGATATTATCATGTTGCCTAACCATTTAATAACACGCATCTATCTGACATTATTTTTTATTATTATTTTTTGAATTAGTATTCTCTATTTCTTTTTTCAGAGCAATGTATGTATTCTCCTGTATTCTATTCCCCTAAGGAAGCCAATGCTTTGGTGAAACTAGTAGGGAAGAAGTGACCTATTATCTCCACTCTGGTCACCACCATATTGGATTTTAGATTGCCTACCTGCTCCTCTATATAATTTTTTTCGTTTTTGTATGTGTCCTTATATATTGCATTATTTGTGTTTTTTAATTCATTGTAACAAAATTTTATTTTTTTATATATAATTTGTATTATTATGTTCTTGGCACTGCTATAATCCCTCCACTACTGCTCCTCTTTGTAGTTCATTTAAAGTACATTTGTTTTGTGGCCTTTTGTGTAGAGGCTTTTTGTGTAAAACACAGCACCTGTGTGTTCTGTCTGCAGGTGGCGTTGTAACACAACTGTTGCTGCTCCAGCCAGCTGGGGTTGAAGTAAGAGTCAGTTCTAAATACAAAAGTGCAGGGTATGAAGAATTAGTGAGCAATAACATGGACCTAGGGTGGCCACTGTTTCTTCAAGCCAAACCCAAACACTTTAGCAGTGCACAGTACATTTTTATGTTTTAGTATACACTATAGGATTTTAACAGATGCAAGCAAAAAACAGTTTTTGCTTGCATCACTACAGTGCCAATTGTGTCTCTGTCAAAACCTTTCTTCTTCTGTCAGTATGGTACTGACTGGGTCTCTTTAGACATGTTTTAGGTTACATCCTTATAGTACTGATTATATTTCCACACAGTGCTTCTGGCTGTGTCCATATGCTAATGATTGTGTCTCTGTGCAGGCACACCACTTGAGTAGTAAGCCCTTCACTACCAGGCCATTTTTCACTTTTCTGGGCTGTGATAGTTTGACTGACACTTACAATATTGTGCTCAAATGAATTTTTAACCACTTCCCACCTGTAGGATGTCATATGACGTCCTCAGATTGAGTGGTTATACTGGAATGAGGCCTGCAGCTACAGGCATCATGCTGGTATCAACATTTTCAGCCAGTGCTTAATCACTTATACAGGTGGTAGAAGAGGGTCCCCCCAGTCCCCGGCTTTCCCGGGCTCTCATCAGGGAGCCTTGGAACGATACGACCATGGCATCCAGTGTACTGAATGGAGAGAGAAAAACTGATGTTGTTCCTCCCTCTCTGTGAGATCAGAAACTGGAAACAATGAGGATTTCATCTTGGTTTCAAAATTCCAACGCCTTGAATATCACATCACCACACCATGTCAATGTTGGCCATAATGGCCGACATTGACATAGCGTGGTGATGTGATGTGTGGTGATGTGATGTTAAAGGTGTTTGAATTCCGCTTAGTAACATGACATTTTTTATGGTTGAAGCTATTTTGAAAAGATCTGTTGAGATATAGTTGTAAGGGCAATACCCCAATACTTTTTTTTAAAAAAATAGAAGGCTTATCTGTGTTTTGGACTGAATTATGAGTGATTATATTAATAGGAACATCCAAATACCACTTGGGATACATTTAATGTTGAGGATTCAATCAAAATTGGGGTTGATCGGCCATTTTATATGCCTCCGCATGTTCTTCCTCCCCTGCTTGGTTCCCTGTCGCCTACTTACTGCCCGGGATGTCATAGCCAGTTCACCCCTTCTATGTTGTCTTGAAGCAGTATATGTGGATGAAATTCACTATGTAATAAAAGCCTGTCCTAAAACACAGTCTTGAAGAGTGGGCCATCCTCAAAACAGGTAGACTAATTAGGATATGATTGACATATGTGTGTCTTAAGATGTCTTTGATTTTTTGTAATAAATATTTGTTTTTGAAACGTTTGGTCAGTTCAGCCCTGCCAGTTTTGTAAAACCACCTACCTGTGTAGAGGTTGTGTCAAGAAATTCCATAAAGTGTCGAACATCTGGGTGGAATCCTCTTATACTAATGCTGAGTCTTCTGATGACTAGTTAACACTTAGATATATAATTAACTGTATATATTGTTGTACACCTCTACATGTATGCTTCATTAGAGGGAGTCTTTCCTGATACTTAAGATATGGGAGAGTGAATTTTTTCATCAATTCCCGAGTTAGCTCTGTAGGATGTTTGAGAGGAAGAGTGGCCAATAAAAATCCTAATATTTCAGTCTGCACGGACCATTAGAGCATACCAACTTTTTGCTAGTTTAGAGTGCCTTGATTTTAGCTAGGTTGTTTTCAATGTGCTTTTGTTTCTGTTTTTATTTTTTGCTATGCAATCGAGCCTGGGTATGCCCAATAAGCTCTGTTATGTATTGTTCATTTAGAAACCTGCAATAAAAATAATTAAAAAAAAAAAATGTATACAACATTTAGATCATCCTTTAACTTCCTTCAATTTTGTTTTCTTTTGATTATTTTATAATTTTGTGGGGTGATGATCACAGACCACATGGTAATTGTCATGGTTATGTAGTAATCTTTCTCTGTCAGCTTACCTCTCCTCCATGTGTTCACCTTTAGAGGCCAGCCACCCTCACCTGACTGCTTATATAATCTTCCCTCAGCATAGCTCCACCTCAGCCTCTAATTAGGAACACTATATTAACCTGTGCATTGCAAGCCAACCTTGCTGATCAACCATTGTGTGTTTAGCTTTCGTGTGCTACTTGCCGTGTCTCCTACGTCTGATTCCAGTTACTGATCTTGGCCTGTTCTCGACTATCCCTGTCTGCTTGTGACCCTGACCTTTGGCATGTTCTATGTTTATCCTTGTCTGCTAGTCGCCCCGACCTTTGGCGTGTTCTATGTTTATCCTTGTCTGCTAGTCGCCCCGACCTTGGCTTATTCCTTTACTACCCTTGTTGTTCCAGCCTGCTGCTTCCTTCCTCTTTCTCCTGTAGTCTACTGTGAGCATGAGCTGTGAGACCCTGGGGGGCGCGACCTGGAGCCAGACTGGAGTGCAGTCCATCCTCACCACTAGAGGCTCTGGTGAACACCTGCTGGCTCTTAGACTTCGCACCCTGGGGAATCTATGCTCTAGCTCCCAGTGGGATCTGTGTTGATGCTCCAGCTGACCTGCTTCCTGAACCTCCCAGAGTTCAATCCGCAGCAGTCAGTCCTAGGGTCCACTACTTAGCGGCGAGCTCCTGACTCTTATGGAGTGCATCTGTCACCTGGACTCAGGTGACCTGACAGTAATCTTCAAAAGGTACACACCCCACAATACTTTTCAAATATTCGCCCTCACTTCCACCCAGCTGTTTCATCTTTAGTGTGTCCCTGTAGCTCTGAAGTGGCATGCTAGTTATGTAGCGGCTGGTAGGGATGAGCTCGAACATCGGGTGTTCGCCCGTTCACCAAACAGCGAACATTATGGGGCGTTTGCGGTAAATTCAGGGGGACTAAGTCCACGCCCCACACCCCTCACATTTTTGTAAATATTTTATTATATCTTTTCATGTGACAATACTGAAGAAATGACACTTTGCTTCAATGTAAAGTAATGAGTGTACAGCTTGTATAACACTGTAAATTTGCTGTCCCCTCAAAATAACTCAACACACAGCCATTAATGTCTAAACCTCTGGCAACAAAAGTGAGTACATCCCTAAGTGAAAATGTCCAAATTGGGCCCAATTAGCTATTTTTCCTCCCCGGTGTCATGTGACTCGTTAGTGTTACAAGGTCTCAGGTGTGAATGGGGAGCAGGTGTGTTAAATTTGGTGTTATTGCTCTCACTCTCTCATACTGGTCACTGGAAGTTCAACATGGCACCTCCTGGTAATGAACTCTCTGGGGATTTGAAAAAAAGAATTGTTGCTCTACATAAAGATGGCCTAGGCTATAAGAAGATTGCCAAGACCCTGAAACTGAGCTGCAGCATGGTGGCCAAGACCATACAGCAGTTTAAAAGGACAGGTTCCACTCAGAACAGGCCTCGCCATGGTCGACCAAAGCATTTGAGTGCATGTGCTCAGCATCATATCCAGAGGTTGTCTTTGGGAAATATATGTACATTTCTGCAGAGGTTGAAGGGGTGAGGGGTCAGCCTGTCAGTGCTCATACCATACGCCGCACACTGCATCAAATTGGTCTGCATGGCTGTCATCCCAGAAGGAAGCCTCTTCTAAAGATGATGCCAAAGAAAGCCCGCAAACAGTTTGCTGAAAACGAGCAGACTAAGGACATGGATTACTGAAACCATGTCCTGTGGTCTGATGAGACCAAGATAAACTTATTTGGTTCAGATGGTGTCAAGCGTGTGTGTTGGCAACCAGCTGAAGAGTACAAAGACAAATGTGTCTTGCCTACAGTCAAGCATGGTGGTGAGAGTGTCATGGTCGGGGGCTGCATGAGTGCTGTTGGGACTGGGGAGCTACAGTTCATTGAGGGAACCATGAATGCCAACATGTACTGTGACATACTGAAGCAGAGCATGATCCCCTCCCTTTGAAGACTGGGCCGCAGGGCAGAATTCCAATATGATAACGACCCCAAACACACCTACAAGACGACCACTGCCTTGCTAAAAAAGCTGAGGGTAAAGGTGATGAACTGGCCAAGCATGTCTTCAAACCTAAACCCTATTTAGCATCTGTAGGGCATCCTCAAACAGAATGTGGAGCAGCGCAAGGTCTCTAACATCCACCAATTCCGTGATGTCATTATGGAGGAGTGGAAGAGGACTCCAGCGGCAACCTGTGAACTCCATGCATAAGAGGGTTAAGGCAGTGTTAAAAAATAATGGTGGCCACACAAAATATTGACACTTTGGGCCCAATTTGTACATTTTGACTTAGGGGTGTACTCACTTTTGTTGCCAGCGGTTTAGACATTGATGGTTGTGTGTTGGGTTATTTTGGGGGGACAGCAAATTTACACTGCTATACAAGCTGTACACTCACTACTTTACATTGTAGGAAAGTGTCATTTTTTCAGTGTTGTCACATGAAAAGATATAATAAAATATTTACAAAAATGTGAGGGGTGTACTCACTTTTGTGAGATACTGTATATATATATATATATATATATATATATATATATATATATATATATATATACAGTTGTGCTCATAAGTTTACTGGAGGAACATTTGCATTCATCAGAAGGCTGCGGGGATGTACTTGGACATTTCAACATGACAATGATCCAAAACACAAGGCCAAGTCGATCTGTCATTGGCCTACAACAGAATAAAGTGAAGGTTCTGGAGTGGCAATCTCAGTCTTCTGTCCTCAATATCATTGAGCCACTCTGGGGAGATCTCAAACATGCAGTTCATGCCAGACAGCCCAGGAATTTACAGGAACAGGAGGCTTTTTGCCAAGAGGAATGGGCAGCTTTACCATCTGCGAAGATAAAGAGCCTCACCCACAAATACCACAAAAGACTTCAAGCTGTCATTGATGTTAAAGGGGGCAATACACGGTATTAAGAATTGGGGTATGTAAACTTTTGATCAGGGTCATTTGGGTATTTTCTGCTGTCATTATGATTTAAAAATAGTAAACACAGTTGGTTGATAATAAATGGCTTCAGCCAAACACTAACCATGAGTGAAAGAAAAGTTTTTGTTTTATCATTCATATTCAATGAAAAATGGCCAAAAAATCATAAATGTCTTGGCCGGGGTATGTAAACTTATGAGCACAACAGTATATATATATATATATATATATATATATATATACACACACAGTCTCGTATATATATATATATATATATATATATATATATATTGTTGGACAGGGTGGTCAGCAGTAAGGTTCATATTACTGCTGACTTATGGTCCAGCAGGTCCAGCAGGCACGGGCAGGGACGTTACCTTTCCTTCACGGCGCACTGGGTAACTCTGCTGGCAGCTGGGAAGGATGCAGGACAGGGTTCAGTGTTGTTGGAGCTCGTTCCGCCGCCATGCCTCCAAAATGCTAGTGGTTATTCTCCCACAGCTCTCTCCTTCACCCCCTCCTTTTCTTCTTCCTCTATGACCTCTTCTGCAGATTTGTCCTCTGAACCAGTGGTGCTCCGTAAGCATTCAAGGGGCTATGCAAGCAGTCAGGCTAAAAGATGCCATGCGGTGCTTTAATTGGTATGCCTAGGGGACAGGAGCCACACTGGGGCAGAGATTCTGTCAGCTCTGCAGGGGCAGGCTCAGAGGTGGTTGACTCCATACAAGCTTCAGCCAGGAATGGTTGTATGCGACAATGGTACCAACTTCTCTCCGCCCTCCGACAGGGACACTTGACCCATGTTCCATGTTTAACACACATCCTGAATTTGGTGGTGCAGCGGTTCTTGAGCAGGTACCCAGGCTTACGGGATCTCCTGAGGCAGGCCCGAAAAGTCTGTGGTCATTTCTGCCCGGGCATACAATGCCAGTGCTTGGCTGGCTGACATTCAAAGGGAATGCAACCTGCCCACCAACCGCCTCATTTGTGACATGCCCACCAGGTGGAACTCAACATTGGCAATGCTTCAGTGGCTGCACACGCAGCAGAGGGCCATCAATGTGTACCTGTGCGGGTATGGCACCAGGACAGAGCCAGGGGAGCTTGGCATCTTTTCGCCACGCCAGTGGCTACTGATCAAGGATGCATGCACTGTCCTGTCACAATTTGAGGAGGCCACAAGGATGGTGAGCAGCGACAGTGCACGCATCAGTGACACTGTACCTCTAGTCTTCCTGTTGGAGCACATGCTTCGTGGAATCATGGACAGGGCACTTAAGGCAGAACAATGGGAGGAAGAGGAGGACTTCCTTACCTCTCAAGGCCCCCCTTTATCCAGATAGCATTCCTGCTGGCCCGCCAAACACACAGGAAGAAGAGGAGGAGGAGGATTGTGTCAGCATGGATGTAGAGGATAACACTCAGCAGCAGTCTTCAAGGGATGGTTTTCAGTCAACAGAAGCCCAAGTAGTTGTACGTGGCTGGGAGGAGGTAGTTACGGATCATGTGATCCTTAGGGACCCAGAGGACTCAGATTTGAATGCCTCTGCAAACTTACGCTGCATGGCCTCCCTGATTCTGCAAAGCCTGCAAAAGGACCCTAGGATTCCTGGTATCAAGGAGAGGGATCATTACTGGCTGGCAAACCTTCTTGATCCACGTTACAAGGGTAAGGTTGCAGAACTCATCCTGCCTTTGCAGAGGGAGCAGAGGATGAAACATCTTCAGGAGGCCTTAAAGAAAGGTCTATGCAACGCATTTTCAGACCCTGGGAGGTTACCATTTCCTGGTGCTGGACAACGTGTTGCTGAGGCTTCGTTCAGTCAGAGGAAGAGTGGTAGAGAAGGTGGTCGGCTGAACGATGCATTTAAAAATGTTTTAGCCCTCAGCACTAAGGTCTGATCGGTTCAAGAAACCATTGCCAGCGTCTACATTACATGGTGCAGGAATATCTAGGGGCAAGAGCAGACTTGGAGACCTTTCCAACAGAGCATCCACTGGGTTACTGGGTCTTGAGGATGGACCACTGGCCAGAACTTGCTCAATATGCAATTGAGCTACTGGCCTGTCCTGTATCCAGCGTGCTTTCTGAATGCACATTCAGTGCTGCTGGAGGGTTTTTAACGAATCAAAGAGTGTGCCTGTCCACAGACTCCATTGATAGGCTCACATTCATAAAAATTAATCAGCCTTGGATCAGCAGCTATCAAGCACCTGATGCTGATGTAACTGATTGAATTTGCTATGGATGTGGGATCCCTTGAAGACAGCCTATGCTGACTATTCTATTCCTCCTCAATCTTGACAATGCTAGTGTCCAACAATATTTTCTGCCCCTGTTTAACAGGAGCATGTAATTACAATTTTTGATCTAATATTTCACAGCAGGGCCCAGTCTTGCACCCAACAAGAGTAACTGTGAGGGCTTACAGTGTTGTTGCACCACCACCACCCAAGGCCCACTTTTTTTGCCGCTGTTTAACAGGGGCATGTAATTACAATTGTATGATATATTTCACAGCAGGGCCCGTTCCTGCACCCAACAAGAGTAACCGTGTTCTGGTACCACCAACACCTAAGGCCCAATTTTTTGCAGAGTTTATAGGGCAGGCCGTATAGTATATATACTGCTGTTCAGAGTATATAGTGCGGGGTACGGGGTTCCCCTTAATATTCATACCAGACCTGAAGGGCCTGGTATGGATTTTGGGGTGACATCCACGCCATTTATTTTGGTATTTTTATCTATATTGCCAAGATCCGACAATACATTACAGGCGCAAGCAGTTTTAAATGAAATTTTTTCCTTTAGAAATGTAATTTTGCTGTGGCACTGTTATAAACATGGGAAAGATGGGATACTTTACAGGAATACCTAGGACACCCTCCAGACACGATATTTAAAGGATTATTTCATTTTTATTGTTTCAGTTTAAGCATAATTAAAATCACTGCTCCCGAAAAAATTTTAATTTTTAAAACAGTTTTTTGCATTGATACATGTCCCCTAGGGCAGGACCCGGATCCCAAAACACTTTTTATGGCAATAATTTGCATATAAGCCTTTAAAATTAGCACTTTTGCTTTTTCACATTCGTGTCCCATAGACTTTAACGGTGTTCGTGTGTTCGAACAAATTTTTTGCCTGTTCGCACGTTTTGCTGCAAACTGAACCGGGGGTGTTCGGCTCATCCCTAGCAGCTGGCAGGAAAACCTACAGTGCACAGTAGAGATACAGCCACCCAATACACCAAGAAGTGTCTGATGCTGCAGATTCTGCCAACCTTTCTCAGGCTAGAAGGCAAACGTTAGCAAGGGAGGTGGTACTAGTGAGTAGTATAAACTTTATTTTGCTGCATCTCTTTCTTAGGAAGGTGAGGTTCGCACTCAAGCTTCAGTTTCCTCAAGCGTTCTTGAAACATTTTTTATGCATATTTGTACAGGTTTTTTGGGCATTTTTCAAGCTTGAGTGGTTTTTTTTGCTTTAGCCAATGGAAAACGAAAAAGAGCCAAGAAATTGTGTGAAAAGCACGTTACGCATTTGTCACGTGCTCCCATTGAAGCCTATAGACTCCAAAAATGCATGATTCTGCCCTAAAGAAGCTCATGTAGTTTTTCGAGTGACAAATGCTTAGGTGTAACCATGGGATAACGTAGGAATCCATGTGTAGACTATTGAAGTGTTTCTAGAAAAAATGCTTCAAATCACTTAGGTGTGAACTAAGCTAAACACGTTGCCATTGTTGTAGAATCTCAATGTATTTCATATTATTCATACTGATTTGCATATGTTTTATTGATAATATAATAATAATAATAATAATAATAATTATTATTATTATTATATTATTATTATTATTATTATTATTATTATATAGTAGTGGTCTTATCAATATTATTATTCAATAAGTAAAGCAATAGTTATTAATCTTGATACTGTTTTCCATAGATATAGAGAAAGTCTTCATTTTTTTTTTTTTAATATCTTTTTATTGATTTGCAATAAGAACAACAAAAAGAGAAACAAAAAAAAAAACAACATTTAAACATACATTGGTCTTACATGGTATCAATGTGGTCTTTGTGGGAATTTTTCACATTTGTATATGATGAAGATACGCCCTGATGGGCTCATTGTTCACAGCTGGCACCTACTTGAGAGCTATTTTGTGCTGATTCTATTGAGAGACCTCTGAAGCAGTGGAGGGGTCTGCCAGCCATTTAGACCAGACTTTGTCGTATTTGTTGGGGCAGCCTCTGTTAGCATATGTGTCTTTCTATAGAGGTAAGCTGTTGTTGACAAGTTTTTTCCACAGGGAGAGAGGAAGGGGGGTTGGTTTACACCAACTAAGGGCTATGGCTTTGCGGGCATAAAACAGTAGTAGTCCCACTAGTGTGCATCCCACCACCGTAGGAATTAGTTGTTCTATCAGACCTAGCAAGCAGATTGCCATTGATGGTTGTAGTGGCACATAGGTTACTTGCGTGACAAAGTCTAATATCTCCTTCCAGTAATCGGCAATTGCCGGGCATGTCCAGAAGATATGGGTGAAGTCACCAGGAATCCCACCACATCTCCAACACCCGGGAGGGGAGTCAGGGTTCATTTTGTGTAGTCTATGAGGTGTGAAATATGCCCGGTGAGCTATCTTGAATTGGATAAGGCGGTCTCTCAGAGAGACCAGGGAGTTAAAAGGGAAATCCCATATGTCATCCCAGTTATCGTTGTCAAAATTAGGAATGTCATGGGACCATTTAGATCTTAGCTTGTCCAAAGTCGGAAGAGAGGTGATAATCAAATGTGAATACAATTGAGAGGCGTTTTTTTTTGCACAATCTGACCTAAGTAGGTCCTCTAGTGAAGATTGAATTAGTTGAGGAAGGGAGTTGGAGAATTGGCAACCGAAGGCATGGGAGAATTGAAGGTATCGAAAAAAATAGGACCGTGGTAAGTTAAAGTCAGAGTTCAATTTGGAAAGCGGGACTAGGGATTGGTTGGAGACAACCTGTGTCACTAATTTAATGTTAAATTTTGTCCAGGCATGGGGTTCAGGCAAAGTCTTCATTTTTAAATGTTGAACTCTCTGCTTCTTTCTGCTTCTTTCTGATATTTTTTATAAGATAGTTTACTGGGTAAAAGTTCATTAGGATACTTCATAGTTTTTAAATTCACTAATTAGAAGAAGAGAGAACTTTTGACAGTAGTTGAAATATAGCTGATAAGATAGGCACCGTCAAAGATAAGTGATACAATAAATGGTTTAAAATAATTATGTGGAGTAAGGGAAAGTTATGTACAGTACATTAATTAAGTTTGACAGTGTCAAACAAAGGTCTGTTTGTGCCCTCATTAAAACTGTTAAAATACATACATATAGTGACACATATAATACATCTGATGGGGTTATTGAAAGTTCATTCTCTGAAAGTCGTAAATCTGTAATTCTTGAAGTTAGTTAAATCTTATCAAGATGAGGAGGGTTTGATTTAACACAGCTGGGTGCCATGCTGTCTCTACACAGGTGTTTTTAATTGGACAAAACCAGTTATAAATCACTTTAATGAACATATAGGAATTCTGGGAGTAATTAAGTTTATCTGGTTGTAGAACAGGTGTCAGATTTATGGTTAGTTACATTGACGTAGATTGTAGCAACCAATCATGTTGTACCTAATATGCTTGCATTGTAAGAAACTGTATAAATTAGACCTGCATCTTGTAATACTTTGAACATAATCCTGTATGTTCCCATCTGTTAATAAACCTGCATCACTGAGGTCCTGCCTGGTTCTATACTTTGTTATTTTACTTCACCATATAGGTAGCAGCATGGAGGTAGGCCATATTTATGCGGCATGTTTTTGTGCTGGGAGCATGCTCACTCAGTGCTCCCAAAGCAGTGACCGAGCAACCGGTGACAGCTTTGGATCACTGTTCGTGTGATCGCTGTGAGAAGCAATCGCAGTCATTACATGATTTGGTTGCCATTGTTAATGCGGTATTAAACCCACAACCAAAAATGTAATATATTGCAACTTACCAATTATTAGATGTGTTGGCTGCATTTGTTTTCTTTTTTAGGTTTTTTTCTGTCTGCACTAGGTGATCTGCAAAGTAATACATCTCCTGTATTAGAATGCCTACACTCTGGATGAAGGAGCAACAAAGGCACCTTTGCACAGCAGCATTGTCTGTCTGGGAGGGGGGAGTGTTAGATGTACTAGCAAATTTAAAGCGTTTGTTACCCCAACACTTCATATTCCTGATATGTTCCTGCTGTACCATGTACTTGTATGAGAAGGTATCCTGTTCTCTTTGTATTGCTTCCCTTGTGTGAAATCCCTGGTGTTCCTGCCAGTCCCTCTGCTCTCCTATTAAAAACTGACCACACTGAACAGGAGAGCACAGCGTGTTCAGTTCTCTAGCTGTGCTCGAAACTCAGCCTGCTCTCCTCCAATGATCAGACTTGTCCTGACACGCCCCCCGCTGCACAGCCCTCAGCTCTTATGCAGCTGAGAACAGAGGGAATGTGATCACTTATAAAAAAGGAAAAAAAGGTACTTATATATTTTTTATATCTATACAAAAATGTTTTGCCTTTCATTTCAATTTTAAACTGAATGGGTTGTTTTACAAGGTGATCGTTTACAATCACTTTAAATATACTAAACACATTGAATCCAAAGTCCAGCTAACACTTTTTATCTAAATACAGCAATAGTTGTGTTCCTTTTGGGATAAAGGTTTTACATAAATAAATAAAAGCTGAGAATTATAAGCACTGTCAGTGTTAAAGGGGTTGTAAACCCTCATTAAAAAAAACAAAAACAAACATGTCATACTTACCTCCACTGTGCAGTTCGTTTTGCACAGAGTGGCCCCCGACCCTCCTTTTCTGGGGTCCGACAGCGGCGCTGGTGGTTCCTCCCCACATCGAGTGTCCATGTTGGAGAAGCGCTCTCCTTGATGGACACCCGTCACACAGAATACAGGACTGGGCCCCGCCCCCCGGTGCCGCGTCATTGGATTTGATTGACAGCAGAGGGAGCCAATGGCTGCGCTTCTAGCAATCTATCCAATCAGGACACAAGACACCAGGTAGAGCTTGTGTGCTCGTTCCAGGCCGGAGAAAGATCGGGGTCAGGTAAGTAAGACGGGGGCTCAGGGGGGCTGCAGCACCAAAGAAGGTTTTCCACCTTAATGCATAGAATGCATCAAGGTGAAAAACCATGAGCGTTTACAACCCCTTTAAATGGTTTGTCTCAACCCTCCAACTGCTACACCTGCAGGACAGCTTGTTCTGTTGAAAAACAAAAGATTTACTGACTTACTAGCAAGATCACTAGGTGAAAATAAAATAAAGAAAGACTATAAAAAAAAACAAAACAAATGCATCCATCATATCTAAGAATCGTTAAGCTAGTATTTGCTTTTGGGTCTAATATGACTTTACCAACCCCTTAAAGGGCCAGCAGCAAGGGGTTAAGCATTTTCTCTTATATGTTAATGCAATTCATGATTTGCATAATCAAACTGTGCAGGCTGCATTAATAAAACATTTGAAGAATTGTCATAAGAAAGCAAATAATAGCACACAATAGAAAAATAGTATAACCCAAATAAAAATTAAGTAGGGTTTTTTTACATGTGAGAACCCAAGAGGACTGCTGTGGAAATATTAAAATAAAGCTTTCCACTATTCCTATAAAATAGAACACATCAATATTTCGGAAAAAAATTAACAGATGCTGATGAAAGCAGAATTCTACATAGGGATGAATATTGGAAGGCGAGGACAAAAACAAAATAATAAATTCGGTATTTGGCATAAGCATAGGGGTTCATTTAAAGCACCCCATATTTCCAATGTTGAAGTCTAATATGCCATTTATACAGAAAATGAATCCTTAAATCCTTACATTTGAGTGGAAAGAGCTGCCCCATCTAGTGGTCATAAACAATATTGCAGATTTTGCAGACAAGTGTTTGCAGATCAGATTTAATTCACTTTTAATCCTACACTCAAGTAGTAGTCTTTACAGTACTAGTCCAATGCTTCTTTAGAGTTTATTTATTTAAAGTTAAACTCTTTTGGACTGAGAAGAAACGGTTAGAACCTGTACAAATAGCCAGGGCTATTTCCCTAACAAAGTACAAAATGATGTCCATGCTCACATATATAATGTACCCGTAAGCTGCTTGCAACCAGAATTGATATATATGATCCTTTTACAACTGTTATATAACAAAATTGCAGCACTAGTAGCAAGACTTTTATTGCACTGTACATGAAGCATGATCCTGATTTTGTATACATCCAATATACCCACTCACCGTATATGGTGACCTCAAATTAGAATGAGCATGAAAGAGGTCAAAAACCACAAGTGATATAAAAACATAAAATAATAAACAACTCCTACCATGTGTTCTTTTCCAATTGCCCCTTCATCCAAGAATCCAAAAAATACACTTACCAGAACCAAAGACTTCAACTGCATTCATAGAGATCAATTTGTTGTACTTGGTTAATTCAGAAAGTATAACACACCCAGTCCTCCATGATCATTGAAACTTCCAATGGTGGCATATATTACATTTTTTTCCAGTACAATAATAAACATAAAATATGCAGCGCTGTGATGATTATAAACGCTAGTTACATGAACATAAAAAGCATAAAAAAGTCCTTCTGTGTTAAACAAAAAAGTCCAGTGTTCCCGCTCAGTAAGTGCAAAAGAAGGTGTCCGACCACCATAAGAATTGAAGGCTTAACAGAATTTGTGGCTACACAATTAAGTGCAGCAAACATGATTTGATAATGCCACTCATGTAGAGTATGATGAATCCTCTCCTTTGATCCGCAGAAAAGAAAAAACATATATGGTGTAATATTGTTACCACTCTGATAAATTAAACCCAGGTGAGTAACACTCCATGCATAAATATAAGTGCAACTGCTAAGCACCAGCCTCCACCAGCTTTCACCCCAATGCAGTGCGCACTCACCGAACAAAAGATCATAAGATGCATCAAAGGTGAAAACGGGAATGTCCACGGGTTTCAGGACAAGGATTTCCTCTCATATTATCTCACTTCACAGGGTAAAGCTCCATTCATATGTCCCAAAATACCAAAGGCCATAAACAAAAGACATGCCTCATAGTAGAGCATTTATTAAAAGGACATACAATGAACAGGTAAATTACATAAAAACAATATATCATGCCGCTAGACTCATGTATAACACTGCCACACGGACCTCCACTTGGCGGTGCAATGTTCTGGCTCTGCAACCCTACCCTTTGCATGAAAATGCATCCTCAGGGACCTATAGTGCATCCTATAGTGCAATAATGTTTTACTTGAAAACTTCCACATAGTAGTATAATGATGACATCCTGTAGGGTGAAATGCATTAGAAGAGCTTTGCGTACTGATATCATATGCTAATTATAGTGTAACTACGCTAAAGGTTGATATTGTGATAAACTAACCTATCACACAAAATTATAAATATATATATCCAAAATTATTGCAACACACCAAAGTGTAAAACTGATATATAAATAAAAAAATAGTCCATAAATTGAAAAACAGCAATGGACTCTTCAAACCACCACCATGAATCCGTGCACCACCAACACATAAAGTGCGTGCTTACAGGAAGGCAAGCTTTTATAAGCCTGCGGCTAATACCCAGCCAGGGCCTTTATCCAGGGAGTATATACCACCAACTTGGAACAACTTGATCGATAGGATGGATTGGTACAGCAAAAATGACCAGGGAACTCGATCACTCATTGGTCAAGGTTAATGACCAGGTATTACCCAAAATAGAAAAGAGCTCACCATAGTGTAAATCGTTTCATATAAAAATGTATTGAATCTTTAAAAATCGCACTTACAAAAGTAGAAAGTAAAATGTCACGGTCTGTTAAAATATGGCTAGCTTGCGAACACCCGTCCTCTCAGAGTGGCGTGCTGACACCATTGCGCTCTTCAATATGTGGGTAGGACTAAGCGCCCCCTCTCGGTGAGGCTAAATGAGCACATTACAAATATCAAAAATGTTTTTTTTTTAAATTCAGTTTCCAAAAACACTTCCAAAACACTATCTAGTGCCCCACAATAAGGATCCCTCAAAGACAATATTTTTGGGAATAGACAAATATTGCCCTCAGTGGAGAGGTAGCTCCTTAGTGAGAGGCATATCTAGACTTTAGATGTCTTGGATACATAGGATTAAAACTATATTCCATTTGGGTTAAATGTCGACATAGACGTAAACGCATTAATTGACAATTCTTAAGTGTTTTCCTTTTCATCTATTGTTGTTATTGCCTGATGTGAACTCGATTTGAGCCTCTAGGAGCAATGCCTTTAGCAAGCTAGTTTATCTAGTTTTGGAAAAATTATCCAAAAAAATCTAAAAATTTCTAGTGATGCTATTTATATGTGTGTTAATCACATTTGTTGCAATACCCACCTTCACCATCAGGCACACCGTTAAGCCCTTCTTTCTTGTCCCCATAGACCAAATTGGCCTATTTCCGGGAGATGCCGCCTAATAATAAGTATAATTCTAACCACACAATTTTATGATACGACTTAAGACTTCCTTAGAGTGATATACTGGCCACTTTTTGGTGGTGTTTTACTGCTTTTGGTTTGACAGCTTACTTCCACCCATTTTTTTCCTAACTATGTGTGGCTCTAAGTTTGACCAATCTTGCATTAATTATTTAAGATTTCTAGTGATGGTACTCATATGTGTGTTCTGTCACATTTTTTGTAATACTCACCTTCACCATCAGGGACACTGATGAACCTCTTCTCTGTCCTCATAGCTTAAATTTAGTCAACTCCCGGGAGATGCCACCTAATAACGGTATAATCCTAACCATACACTTTTACTCTGTGATTCAGACTCTCCTAGAGTGATAGACTGGCCATGATATTTGGTGCTGTTTGACAGCTTTGGTTTTAGCAGTCTAATTCCACCTATTTTTTCTGATTATGCGTGGCGCCAGGATTATGACCTAACCATTTGTTTAGACTCATACGTAATTTTTTTTTTTAATTTTGTTTCTTAGTCCCCCATGTTTCTGGTCCTCTGAGATATATTAATGTTGTTAACTACAATTTTAAATATATCTTTTATGACATTATGAGTAGTTATGTTTGTTTATTATTAGTCTTCTATATGGAGGTTTGGTTCTGCTGCTTGAGGTTCAAACCGAGGCGTGGTTCTACTTTTTTACTATATAGCGCGAGTGCGTCACCCGTGCCCCAGGACACATAAGTGTGTGACAAAACGCGCATCGGGGGGAGTGGCGTGCTGATGTCATCGTGCTGTTTAGCTGAGAGGTCGGGTGTTCGCTAGCCGGCCGGCTTTTAACAAACCGTGACATTTTACTTTCTACTTTTGTAAGTGCAACTTTTAAAGATGTAATACATTTTTGTATGAAACGATTTACAGTATGGTGAGCTCCTTTCTATTTTGGGTAATACCTGGTCATTAACCTTGACCACTGAGTGATCGAGTTCCCTGGTCGTTTTTGCTGTACCAATCCATCCTATCGATCAAGTTGTTCCAAGTTAGTGGTATATAGGCCCTGGCTGGGTATTAGCTGCAGGCTTATAACAGCTTGCCTTCCTGTAAGCACGCACTTTATGTGTTGGTGGTGCACGGATTCATGGTGGTGGTTTGAAGATAACACAAGAATCTCCATTGCTGTTTTTCAATTTATGGACTATCTTTTTTATTTATATATCAGTTTTACACTTTGGTGTGTTGCAATCAATTTGGATATATATATATATATATATATATATATATATATATATATATATATAATCATAGAGGACGGGGGTTTTATAGTTGCAGAGTTAACCAAGTGCAAAAGTGCAAATTGACCTCTAGGAATGCTGCTGAGGCCTTTGGTTCTGGTGAATGTACATTTGGATATATGGTAGAGGTGGTGATTGGACATGAGCACATTTATTATTATCCAATTAGTATTGGATGTTATATATCACTTGCACTTTTGCTGTTTGACCTCTTTCACGCTTTGATGTCACCATATTTTGATTAACTCCCTAAACTTAGATGAACTTTAACCCTTTGGTTGTTGTTACAGGGACAGAGGTGTTTCCATTGAGAGGATTCTTTTCAACTTAAGTTCCACTAACTCATAGGTGAGCTTCCCCCTCCCTGTCTGTTCAATCAGTGGAACAGGAACATTTCACTTGAAATTGATTTCGGAGCAGGAAGAGCTTCCTTTTAATGTAAGTTTATAATAATGTGCTAGTATGTGATGTATACTAGCACATTATGGCATTAGATTGTAGGTACAAAAAAAAATGTCCAGCTTACAACCGCTTTAATCCATGTAAGCTTGTGGATTTTAGTGGGTAGTGATTCCTGTTTTCTGTGTAATGTACATTGTTGTGGCTATACTGGAGGTTAAGGATAAAGCCTGGATTTGGGAAAAAACAGCACAAACCAGTGCTAAGATTTCAGCTATCAAAGACTGCCCTTCTCACAATAAGCACAATAGAATACTTTATAAGGCGGTAGAATATTAGGAAATTAAAATGTCCACTACTTCTATGATATATTTATGCATATATATATACAGTACCATAGGGCCATATTACATTATTGTGCAATGAGAATGGCACAACAGGATTTCTGCAATGTGTAGGATATGTTGTTGATATCCTGTCCTGTGGGATCAGCACTGATAGTAAGCTTTGTACGAATGGCTAAAAGCACTATGGTGACCTTTTTTCACTAAAGACAAAAACTGAATTTCCAATGCTACAGTATGTAATGCCTTTCTTTTTTTTTTTTTTTTTTTCAAATTATTTTTTATTAAAGATTTTCAAGTACAAAACATAGTACAGACTTTCTTTTCCTTGTTCATTGACGAACACATCATGGAGATATACATTAATCAAAGATAGGTTCAGAGTTTACATTGTAGAGGGTAAGTAATTTTTACAATGTTATTATCTTATTTATTATATATGATGTAATAATAGTTTATTTAACATAATGTATTTTTATGAGACCACAAAATGAAAGTGTAGCAAAGGATAGAAGGGGGGGGGAGGGAGGGATGTAGAAAGGGTGGGGAAGGGGGTTGGAGGGGTAAAGGGAAGGGAGAAGGAGAGGTGACGGAGTGATGTAGGTATGTATATTTTCCATTAACTATGTAAACTTAACTAAGAAATATCAAGGGTTATATATATATTTCAATTCAAAAACCACTAGTTATCTTTAAACCAATCCGACCATATTTTCCAATGTTTGTCAAAGATTGGTTTTTGTTCGGTTCTTGCTGCTATTAGTGATTCAAAAATGTAATTGGTTCGTGTTATAACAAGGGCTTCCGAAGCATTGGGTACAATATTAGTTTTCCAATTTTTAGTAATCAGTGATCTAGCAGCTAGGAGTACATGTGTGACCACTGTACGAAAGCAAGGAGGGAAGCTTTCAATGCCTAAGTTTAACAGTGCTAATCCTGGGTTTGGTGGTTTTAGTATTCCTGTGATACGCGATATATATTTGAATATATTGTTCCAAAAGCTGGTGAGGTGTTTACATGACCAGAATACATGCAAAATGTTACCCACTTCTCCACATGTTCTCCAGCACAGTGGTGAGTCGGAGAAGGAGAATTTGGATAATCTATAAGGCGTAAGGTACCATCTTTGAGCTATTTTTAAGGAAAGTTCCCAATGATTTACACATCTAGTTGCTTTATATGTGGTTTTGAGTGCATTTTCCCATTGATTGTTAGTGTAGGATTCTCCCAGTTCTAACTCCCACTTTAGGAATGGAGGGAGTTTTGTAAAGGTAGATTTATTTTGGAGGAAATTGTAAAATACAGAAATACCTTTAGGGGTAGTAGGGGTATTTGTGTAGAATTGCCATATTGATTCATGTATAGGTATGTAGATTGATTTTAAAGATTTTAGAAAATGAGTC
Source organism: Aquarana catesbeiana (assembly GCF_042186555.1). Taxonomy (NCBI): domain Eukaryota; kingdom Metazoa; phylum Chordata; class Amphibia; order Anura; family Ranidae; genus Aquarana; species Aquarana catesbeiana. Next base: position 228,547,195 of record NC_133328.1, read on the forward strand.
AGTTGTCTATATTTAAAGTGGTCAGCTAAGGGTAGTGAGTATTCCTCTACTAGTGTATTGAATGGTTTAAGTGTGTTGTTAGTATATAGATCGGCGATTAGAGATATACCTCTTGAAGACCAATTTGTGAAGTTGGAGTATGGTATGGAGTGGTTCAAGATTGTGATTGGGATTGGGATGTTTATACTTTTGGTTGGGGGTGGGGGAGACTTGTGTAGTTCTCTCCACGCAAGTAGAGAGGCCTGGATAGTTAGTGGTAAGGATCTTAAGGGATATGGCTTCCATGTGTCAAGTAGTAATAGTAATCGGAGATCTTGGGTTGGGCTGAGGGCTCGTTCTATGTTGTGCCAGAGGACGTCTGGGGATGGTGACAACCATTGTCTGAGCTGGGTAAGCAAGGATGCTCGATGATAGTCCTTGATGTCTATCAGGCCCATACCTCCCGCCAACCTGTGTTTAGTTAGAACATTTCTAGAACATCTGGGTCTTTTTGATCCCCATATGTAATTTCTGAGAAGATAGTTTAGTGATTGGAGATGTGTGTTTTTGAGTTGAATTGGTAGAGTGCGGAAGACATATAGAATTTGGGGGAGTAGTAGCATTTTGAAGGATGCTAATCGTCCTGACCATGATAATTCTATTTTGTTGAGTCTTTTTACTTCTTTCGCTATTTTGTCAATTAGCGGGTCATAATTGGCATCTGCTAGTTTGGAGGGGTCAGCTGTTATTTGTAGTCCCAGGTACGGGATACTGGATGAGCTCCAGGTATAAGGGAATCGTTTTTGTAGATCTACTTGGAGGGATGGAGGGATATTTAGACCTAGGATTAGAGATTTTGAGAAATTCACTTTGTAATATGAAACTTGGCTAAAATTCGTTAGAATGCCATGGGCACATTTTAGGGACTTAGTTGGTGAGGTCAAAAGAAGGATGATGTCATCTGCGAATAAGTTAATATTGTGTGATTTACCTAGCAGGGAGAATCCGGGTGTATCTGGGTGTGTTCTAATTTTTTCGGCTAGAGGTTCTATAAGGAGATTAAATATAGAGGGGGACAGGGGGCATCCCTGTCTAGTGCCATTGGTAATTGGAAAGGGAAGGGAGAGGGTACCTGAAGTGTAGACCTGCGCACATGGTGAAGAGTACAGGGCCAAGATAGCCGAGAGGATGGGGCCTGCAAACCCAAACTTCTTAAGTGTCTGTACCATATATCCCCAATGGATCCTGTCGAATGCCTTCTCCGCATCCAAAGAAAGCAGCAGAGAAGGCACCCGACAGGACCCAGCGCGAAGGACCAAATCAACAATCCTCCTTGTGGCGTCAGATGCTTGTCTGCCTTTAGTGAAGCCCGTTTGATCTGGGTTAATCAGAAGTGGTAGGAGATTTATAAGTCTATGTGCTAAGATCTTGGCGTACAGTTTAACATCTGTGTTTAATAGGGAAATAGGTCTAAAGTTAGCAGGTGTAATAGGGTCTTTCCCAGGTTTTGGAATGGTAACAACATACGCTTTAAGCATCTCGGCAGGGAATGAGGCAGAGGACATTGCTTCCAGGTAAATTTCTTTGAGTGAGGGGGACAAGATTTCGCAAAACACTTTGTAATAACTGTTTGGTAGTCCATCTGGTCCTGGAGATTTACCAGTGGGTAGTGATTTAACTGCTGTACGGATCTCAGCCTCCGTTATGGGTAGGTTAAGTTGCTCTAATTGTGATGCTGAAAGGGAGGGTAGTGTGAGATCTGCCAAAAATGTTTGAATGGCGTCATCTGAGGGCTGTTGTGTGTTTGTATCGTCTTTTAAATTATAAAGAGAGGAATAGTATTCTGCAAAATTGTTTGCTATGTCAGTAGGGTTGAAAATTTTGCTGTTATCTGAGCTACGAATTAGATGAGGAATCCTCATTTGTGTCCTACGGTCTCTCAGTCTCTGGGCCAAATGTTTGCCAGCTCTGTTGCCAGAAGAGTAGTGATTTAGTTTTAGGTACCTAATATGTTTGTCATATTGCTCTAGTAACATGAGTCTGAGATCCGATCGCAGTTGGTTTAGTTTGTTTGCTATGTTTGGGTCAGGTACGGTTTTATTCTGGGCCTCCAGAAGTTTTATATCTTTGAGAAGGGAGTCTAATTTCAATGTCCTCTGTCTCTTCATCCGCGCGCTAATCTGTAACAATATGCCTCTAATATATGCCTTATGGGCACACCACATGGTAAATGGACTGTTAACCGATTTAGCATTGATTTCAAAATAATCTTTTAGATGTTTGTTTACAAGAGCAACCTGGGATGAATGTTGGAAGATTTGAGGGTTGGCCCTCCAAATGTAGGATGGGGCTGATGGGTATCTCTCCTCTATCGTGAGGGACACAGGGGCGTGGTCAGACCACGTAATGTCATGCACGGCAGAGGAGGACACCTTCTGAAGTAGAGTTCTGTCCACCAAGATTAGATCTATGCGTGAATACGAGTTATGTCTAGAGGAGTGAAAGGAGTAGTCCCGTTCGTTAGAGTGTTGGCACCTCCAAGCGTCGTACATCTCTTCTCTATGTAGTATGTTTTGGATTGAGGGAAGAGGGCGTCTTGATTTGGAGGTGGTGTCCATTTTGTAATCCACTGTGACATTGTAATCTCCACACATTATAACTGCTCCTTTTTTGATTGAGTTGATCTTTCGAAACAACTTTTTCAAAAAACCGAGTTGGCGCGTGTTAGGCGCATAAAGATTGACCAGCGTGTATAAATGGTTGTTAAGTTCTCCAATTAGGATTAGATATCGACCCTCAGGGTCTATATGGGTCTCTTGGATTGAGAGAGAAACAGAGTCTCTAATGGCAATGAGTACACCCCTATGTTTTTTAGAAGCTGATGCCTGAAAAATGTGTGGAAATTTATGGTGGGAGAATTTGGGGATTGCTGAGGTTACCCAGTGCGTCTCCTGCAAGCACAGGATGTCAGATTTTAATTTGAGAGCTTCCTTCCATACTGAGGCTCGTTTAGCAGGATGGTTCAGTCCGTGGACATTAAAAGAGGTCACTCTAACCGCCATATGTAGTATATAAGATGATGGTGTGTTGGTACCTTATGTATTCCTGGGTATCTGCTGGTATTCTTAGTTGCATTTTGTCTTCTTTCCAGATGAGAAGAGTTCCTCCAGTGGTATGAGCTTTTAGTCCGTCACCGAATTGAGGGGTTAAGGGGGGAGAAAAGGAAGAGGTAAAACAGAGAAGAACAACAAACAAAAACAGAACTGGTGTATAAAAAAGGTGAGATTCTTTCCAGAATCTGATGGCAGATGTACTGTGCATTTTTAGAAGGGGAAACTGCGTGGAGTGTTAGCTCCATTAGGCGGCAGGAGACTCGTAGTTGTGGGTAGTTTATGACATTCGAGGCGAATATTTGTTGCGGCTTTTCTGTTGCTTTTTGTATGACACAACCTTCCATTCGGCCTGGTCATCTAGCTTTGAGGAGGGAGAAGGCCCTGGAGAGGGTTGTTCTGGTAAGATGTCCCAGGTGCGCAACATTGATAGGCCGTCTTCCAGATTGGTGATCACTGAGGTCTTGTCATCATGGGTGACGATGAGTTTTGTCGGGAAACCCCATCTGTATATGATATTGTGATTGCGCAGTGCTTTAGTCACAGTTAGCAGTGATTTACGTTTCTGCATCGTGAACTGCGAGAGGTCTGCGAACATTTGAATATTTGAGTATTGTTCGGGTGGTTGTGGATTTTTCCTAAAGGCTAGCATGAACTGCTCCTTAACGTGGAAAAAGTGCACCCGCATCAGAACGTCTCTGGGGATGTTGTCTGATAGGTGTGCAGGCTTAGGAAGTCTATGGATTCTGTCAATGATTAACTCCGAAGAAGGGGTAGATGGTAGGTATACTGACATGAATTCCTGGACATATTGGCGGAGTTGTGATGGTAGGACACTTTCAGGGACCCCTCGTAATTTCAAATTGTTTCTACGTGATCTGTCCTCGAGGTCTGCGACTTTTTCTTTTAGCCAGGTTACCTCATCTGACTGGTCGTTATGAGCATCTACCAGGGTATTGTATGATGCAGCATAATCCCCCATTTTTTTCTCTACGTGGTCCACTCTGCCCCCCAGTTCCCTCACCTCTGTTTTAAAGTTCTGCATGCATTCCATCATGTCTGCGTGCAGTGAGCTGCGTAATGAGACTAACATGTCTCTCAGGGTTGTGTCTGAGAGGGGCTGGTTTACAGTGGGGAAAGAGTTAATGGAGTCAGCCATCTCTCTCGTGTCTTCCAGAGAGTTATGTCCCGTACTGACCTTGTAGTTGGTCGAATCATTCGACATGCGGGGTTTCGATTTGGCAGGGCTGCCTGAGAGCGGAGTGGAGGCGTCTGGGGAGCAGGAGTGTGGGTTTCGTCCGGAGCTCGGGCTTGGTGTGGCCGAGTGTGATTCGATTGATGGAACCGGAGAGCAGCCGGCGGCGCCATCTTGGATCTCGCTGTGGTTCTTAGGGGGGAAGAAATCGTTTAATTTCTTCGGTTGTGAGGGGTTCTGTCTCTTCCTTGTCATCTCGGAGGGTATTGCGGACCTTTAGGTAGGTGCTGGTATCAGAAGGAGCAGTCTGGATCGCCTCGGATTGTTGTAAATCCTGCCGTCAGTGCAGAGCTAACAGGTCATGCGTCTGTTCCCTAGCGCGGTAGCCACGCCCCCCCTGTAATGCCTTTCTTCAATGTGATACTGTATAAGAATAATTTATTTTAAGGTAATGATGCCATTTTCTAAAAATGCTTAAAAACATGGAAAGTTACCACAAAAGTCAGGCTACATTTAATAATCTATGAATGCTCATTTCATATTTATTCATGCAAAAAATACTAAATTGTCCTAGTTAGCTGAGATTTTATATCAGTAATAACCATAGTCTAGTCTATCAGCTTAATCCTCTTAAAACATGGTAGTCTTAGCTTTGAAACAATATTGATGTGCATTATTAGGAAACAGTCAAGGTTTACATATGTGCTTGTGCATGTACAGCAGCCTATTCACGTGAATGGTCTGCTGTAGCCATGAGAAACGTGGGGAAAGAAGTCCCTGAATTTTTTAAAAATAGGCTGCACAGAATCATATGGTGCTACAACATCATGTGGTTTTTTTCAAGGTGCTGAGAATGGCATGCATGGGAATGCAATTAAAAATTAGGCTAGGTTCACATATGTGTGTGAGCATTTGTGCACGCACATCGCAGGTACAGCAACCTATTCATGTGAATGGGCTGCTGTACTTGTGAGAAACACATATGTTTGTGCACGTTTGCCAATGCATGGAGGTGTCATTAAGAATTAATGGCATCCCTGCAGACCTACTAAAAATGAGCACAGTTCTGTGAGGGATGGGAATTCTCACAATTTTGCACATGTTCCCCACCCACACATACGTGAATCTTGGCTACATCTACAAGAATAACTTCGGGAAGTAAAAGATGAACAATCTCCGCTGCAACACAAACATTTTCAAGGTGCTACATGTAGTAAGTTAAATTGCTTCATTTTACCGAGCAATCAGGAAACCTTTTCACTGGGAGACTTATGTATATTGCAGATCACATGCTTCACAACCCCCTTCCTTATTAATTAGCTATTTTTGAGTGCCATTAAATTAGTTCTGAGCTGCCCTGAGCAGCTCCAGCAAAAATAAACAAAATAAAAAGGCCAAACAGCCTCAAAATGGCTGACCTCACTAAAACTGCTTTAAAGCCTCTAACCAGTGGTCTCCAAACTGCGGCCCGGGGGCAAGATGCAGCCCTTTGCTTGCCTGGGGGCACCATTTCATTCACTGGCACCAACAAAGGGACACAAAAGATGGGGTACAATTCCTCCCAGGGACACCAACAATGGGGTCCAATGACACCACAAGGTGGTGATTGGACATGAGCACATTTATTATTATCCAATTAGTTTTGGATGTTATATATCACTTGCACTTTTGCTTTTTGACCTCTTTCATGCTTTGATGTCACCAGATTTGGATTATCTCCCTAAACTAAGATGAACTTTAATCCTTTGGTTGTTGTTACAGGGACAGAGGTGTTTCCATTGGGAGAATTCCTTTCAACTTAAGTTCCACTAACTCATAGGTGAGCTTCCCCCTCCCTGTCTGTTCAATCAGTGGAACAGGAACATTTCACTTGAAATTGATCTTAAGGCAAAGAGCTAAACATACAATTAAAGCAAAGCTTCAGGAACAATTTTCAGAAATAACTGCAGAAGTTAAGTGTAATGTGTAACTTACACTTTCCTACATGCAAACCTGTGTGAGATAAATATCTCTGATAACTCTGATGGGAATTCAGTAATACTACTAGCTTGTTTGGGATAACTGAGCATTATTTCCTTGTCAAAAGAAGTTTATTGAGTATACAATGTTATAAAGATACATAAAGTAAGTTTACAAGGATCTATAAAGTAAGCTCATTGTTTTACAGTAGGATTTATATAGGTAAATATCATGAAATTTCAAATATTAAACATTGGGTTCACGTAAACCTAAATTAAAGATATATATCATTTCCTTAGTTACTTTTGTAGGTATTTAAATGATTTATACCTACTATACATATTGTTTACAAGTAGAGTGTATATAGGTCAAATAAATTCTGATAATGAGCTTTAATCGTAAGGTGGAGAAAAGGAAAGAGAAAGAAGAAAAAGGGTTGAAAGGTAGAGGTATGGTCCACAAGGTTGTCCCGCTTGTCAGTTTATTATTCTTTTTAGTTCTCTTTGAAGCCTTAGAATGGGTGTCTCTGTAAGTCATTTAATCTGTTACCATGGCAACAGGACAGAGTCATTGAAGTTTGACAGGAACTGTTGTTTTATCCAAGGATGCCAAAGTTTTTCAAATTTTGGAATTTGATTTTGATCGATGGCTACCATCTTAGCATGGGACATTGTATTATTCATTCTGTGAATTGTTTCTGCTAGTACCAATGTAGGAGATTTCCATGCCTTGGCCACTGTTTGTTTTGCAGCCGTTATTAGTTGGATCATAAATTTGAATTGAGAGAGTGTTAACCATTCCGGTTTTAGATTAAGTAAAGTTAAATATGGATCTGGTTGTATTATTTTTTTAAATATTTTAGATGCAATCACGAAGACTTCCTTCCAGAAGGTTTGGATTACTGGGCACGTCCACCATATGTGTAAATATGTGCCTATTTCTGGGCATCCTCGAAAACAAAGAGTTGAGGTATTAGGTGAATATTTTGCCACTCTAGCGGGTACAAGGTACCAGCGAGTTAGGACTTTATAATTTGTCTCCAGTGCTAAGATGTTGGGTGAAGATGACTTAGATGTGAGCCATATGTTAGACCAGTCCGTGTCTTCTAAAGTTCGTCCCAGGTCCTCCTCCCACCTCTGAACGTAAGAGGGTCTATTAAGATTTGCTACTCCATATAATTGATTATAAAGTGATGAAATTGTACCTTTAGCAAATGGATCTTTTGTACAGATTGATTCAAAAATGGATAATTGGGATAATGGTGTATCCCCCTTTAGGAATGGTGTATAGAAATTTTTGATTTGGAGATATCTAAATATCTCAGAGTTTGGTAGATCATATTTTTCTCTAAGCGATGGGAATGAAAGGAATGATTTAGATGCTATGAAGTCATTTAGTGTCTGAATGCCTGATGTTGTCCAAGCTTTAAAAGAATTTGGGTAGATCCATGCCGGATAAAAGGCCGGATTTCTGATAAAAGAAAGGAGAGGATTGTGTGGAGATTGTAACTGATATTTGGTTTTTAGTTTATCCCAGAGAGATAAGAAGTGTTTAGTTATGGGATTATGAATTTTAAAGCGGTCTTTAGGATCAAGCCATAATAAATTTGATATTAATAGAGGGTCATTTTCTGAAGCCTCTATAAATACCCATAATGGGATTTCCTGTTTTGCATGGTATTTGGACAGACTGGCCAAATGTGCTGCTCTGTAGTAGTTAGTAAAATTAGGGTATCCCAGGCCTCCTTTATTTTTGGGAAGATGTAGTGTGTGTATAGGTATACGTGGTTTAGAAGAGCCCCATATAAACGAAGTTGCTCTTTTTTGTACTATTCTCAAAAAATAGGAAGGAATTGGAATAGGGAGGACTCTGAATAGATAAAGCAATTTGGGTAGAATAGTCATTTTGATTGCATTAATCTTCCCTATCCAGGATAAAGGAAGTTGCGACCATTGTTTTATTAGATTTGTGATCTGTCTTAATACAGGAGGATAATTGGTTGAGAATAAGTCAGAATGAGATGCTGTTAAATGAATTCCAAGATATGGGATTGATTTTTCTGCCCATGTGAATGGGAGTGCAGCCCTAGCTGGGATCAATTCCATGTTTGTGAGTGAAATATTAAGCACTAGGCATTTCTTAGGATTAATCATAAGGCCGGATAGGGCTGCAAATCCATCAAGAGCTGGTATTAAGTTAGGACCAGAGACCTGTGGTGATGATAGAAAAAGTAATATATCGTCTGCAAATATACATAATTTGTGTGTAATACCTCCTACTTCAATGCCAGTTATAGTTTGGTTTGTTCTGATGTATTGGGCCATGGGTTCGAGTATAAGGGCAAATAATAAGGGAGATAATGGGCAACCCTGTCGGGTACCTCTTTCGATATTAAAGGCTTCAGATTTGTATCCAGCATATTTTATATAGGCTTTGGGTTTATTATATAATGCTTTGATCCATGTTAAAAAGTGGGGTCCAAAACCCCATTTTTGTAATGAATATTGCATATATTGCCAGGATACTGTGTCAAATGCCCTCTTAATATCGAGAGATAGAAAACATAAAGGGATTTTCCGTTTTTTAGCAATATGTGCCAATAACACTGCCCTGCGTATATTATCGCCTGCCTGTCTATTTGGCATGAAGCCTACTTGATCTCTATGTATTAATTTTCCTATAATGCTATTGAGGCGTTTTGCTATTATTTTTGCTAATAATTTAATATCGAGGTTTAACAGAGAGATAGGCCGATAATTCACACAGGAAGTATCATCAGAAAGGGGTTTTGGGATCATACAAACAATTGCCATTAGTGTTTCTTGCCGAAAAGAATGTCCATCTAGAAGTTTGTTAAAAGTTTCAGTGAGAATGGGAGAGAGTATTTCTGAGAATGTTTTATAGTATAAAGCCGAGTAGCCGTCTGGGCCTGGTCTTTTGTTAAGTTTTAGGTCTTTTATGGCGTTAGCAACTTCATCTATAGTTATAGGCTCATCCAAACTGCTTTTTTGATTCTGAGATAACTCAGGTAAGGTTATTTTTGAGAAGAAGGATTCAGCTTCTGTAGGATTAAATTCATTGTTTGTCTTGTATAAAGTTGCGAGATGTGAGTGAAATTTATGGACTATTTTAACTGGATTACAAGTGTAAACATTTTTTGATAATTTCAAACGTATTGGTTTGAAAGATTTGTTAGTTGAATTTAATGCCCGAGCCAAATATGTACCTGGTTTGTTTGTATTCATGTAGAAATTGTGTTTGGAGCGTTTGAGGGATTTATCAACTGACTCAGTGAGAAATAGATCGTATTCCAATCTAGATTTTTCCAGATGAGATTTTGTACTGTGAGATGGATTATCTTGAAATGATATGTAGGCTGCATTAAAATTGAGTTCTAGTTTTTTTGCTAGATTTTTGCGTTCCCGTTTAAATAGTGCCATTTGTCTTTGTATTGTACCACGCAAGACAGGCTTATGAGCTTCCCACAGTGTTATTGGGGAGATGTCTGTTGTATTATTAATTGATATGTATTCCTTTAAAGCTTGTTCAATGGCCATCTGATGTAGTGGGTGTTTAAGCATTATGTCCGGTAAGTACCACGTTGGGTCATGCGCTTTTGGTATGGCTGAGGCTATAGTAGTGTATACTGCATTATGGTCAGACCACGGAATCGGAATTATATCTGATGCAATAATTTCTGGTATCATTCCTATTGTTAGAAAAATATGATCTATTCTGGTGAAGGTTTGATGAGGGTGCGAGAAATAAGTGAATTTCTTTTTCATTGGGTTACTTTCTCTCCATGAATCTACCAGATTGTATTTGGAAAGAAGTTGAGAAAAAGGTAATCTAGAGGTTATTTTGGATGGTGTAAAAGGTGATTTATCTAGAAATGGGAGGAGGACCTGGTTCGAATCCCCACACATTATCACTGTTCCTATTTTGTGTGTATTAATCACTTGTAATATATGTGAGAGGAATGGTGTAGGTTGTTTGTTAGGAGCGTAGTAGGAAATCACCGTGATTGCTGTATCCATTATATAACCCATGAGTATCAGGTATCTACCTTCTGGGTCTTTAATTTCTGATGATAAGGTGAATGGTGTGGATCGGTGAAATGCAATTAGAGTTCCCCTTTGCTTGGTACAGGCAGAAGCCGTGTAAATTTGTTGATAAAAAGGAGAAATATATTTTGGAGTAGAATCTTTGGTGAAGTGTGTTTCTTGGAGGCATACTATGTGAGCCTTCTTGTTATGGAAAGTACGGAAGGCTTTGGTCCTTTTTTGAGGGACATTTATTCCCTGAACATTCAGGGAAAGTATATTCAGTGGTGCCATGGCAATAGATCAAATAGTTTTGACTTACTTTTTGTTATGCAGAGCTGACTGCGCAGATCAACCTGTGTGGACTGAAGAGATGAATAGATAGAAAAGAAACCAGTGAATTCTGGAGTAAAGAGTAAACAAAAAACATATGAGATTAGATGATACATTGTATAAATTATTTTTTGCAAGTAATCACAATTTACCCGTGAAAGAGAATAAATATCTCTCTCAGGGGAATAAGTGCCTTCGTCACACTCCCACATAATATGGTTGGGAGAATGAGGAGGGCTAATGGGGTACACGGATCTTCCGCTTACAGGAGAGAAGTGCTATGTCAAAAGACATCAAAATGATGTTTCATTAATTGGAGTGCAGAATATAGTTTTTGTTGAAATTATTTATTCCAGGGTGGTTGTATATGGTTAGTCTTGCCCTAGGCTAAATAATTCAGTTAGAAAGGTACTGTTAATAACTTTGGTATTGATGAAGATAGTTTGAATTATTTTGGGATTTTAACCCTTTTAGAGTAAACAATTACATATTTTATTCATATGTAACTGTTTAGATATGTTAACTCATAAAATTGAGGTTGTATTGCTTCAGATTAGAATAAACAAAAACATAGTTCTAGGAACTAGTTAGGTAATAATATATTTGTTTTAAGAAAAGAAAGAAAAAGCTTCCATTACTTCTGGATTATTGAACATATTTGTCCTAAAAAGTAATAAATCTATTGTTATTACCTGATAATATATAACTGAACAAGAATTTCCTTATTTCACTTATATATTCTAAGGCTATATGAATCAGAAGTAATAAGAAATATAACTGGAATGTAACATGATCCCACACAGTGTGTGACTATCAGAATGCAGTTACATTCAGTTATTAATATAGTTTTTTTATAGAGAACCATCTCTTAGTATAATAAATGAAGAGATATCAGGAATTAGGATGTCAGTCCATTGAATCTTCTTGGTCCATGGATGATGTGGCATAACGGCCTCTTTTGTGAGAATGATGATTCCCATTTTGTTCTGAAATTTTCTGGGTGCTGTCTGAAGGTGAAGATGACGCCATTCTTCTGCGTGTGGGAGTGTTGCTGCTTGTGGGTTCTGTCAGATTTAATTTTAAAAGGGTTTGTTGTAGTTCATCTGCTGATCTGCTTCTGTAAATTGTACCTTGGTAGTTAAATCTGACTGCAAAGGGGAAGCCCCATTGATACATAATGTTGTGGCGTTGCAGTTCCATTAGTTGGGGTTTCATGGATCGTCTTTTAGTAATAGTAAGTTGGGATAGGTCAGCAAAAATTTGATAATTGTGTCCTTGAAAATTAAGTTCCTTTTTTTCTCTTGCAGCAATTAGTATTTGTTCTTTCGTTCTGTAATAATGAAATTTTGTGATTATATCACGTGGGGGTCCATCTTTCTTTTTGGCTGTGAGGGCTCTGTGTACTCTGTCCAGTTCTAAACGTTCAATAGGGATATCTGGCTTTAGTTCTTGTAATAGAGCAGTAATAGTAGATTGCAGGTCTGTCACAGTTTCAGGTATTCCCCTTATGCGCAAGTTTGAACGTCTGGCTCTATTTTCGTAATCTTCGAGCTTAGTTTGAAGTATTAAATTCTCTTTTTTTAATTGTTCCAATTCTGTTATATTTTCTTGGGTTGTAATTTCAATTTCATCCATTTTTATTTCTAAGGCTGCGGTGCGGTTTCCCAGCTCTCTTATTTCTTTGGTTAGGCTTTTTGTTATTTGGTCTGAGGTTTGTTTTAAAGCCTTATGAAGCATCTTTTCAAATTGTAATAATATTACTGGGGATACTGAGGAGGCTTGTGGAGAAGTTTGTGAGAGGATTTGTTCTGTATCTGACTCAAATGGAGAGTCTTGCTGTGACATTTTCTGTCTGTGAGAGCGCCCTGATGCTGTATCTTGTGAGGTGACTGGAGCTGCTTCAGCTGCAGTGAGTGCCTGTGAGCTCTTTGTGAGGCGATTTTTATTTCTGCCACGGTTTCCTCCCAGTACCATATTTCCTGCCCAAACTTTCACAGTTTGTTCCCTGGGGCAAAAAGGTTCAAATGGATACCTTTTGAGCCTGCAGGCTCCGCTTTGTCCTTCTCTTCTCTCCTCAGCGGTGTGGAGCTCTAACAATGCATGTCTGCTCCGCTAGGCTCCGCCTCCTGCCCCCCCCAACTGAGCATTATTTCAATAGAATTTGTTTCTGAAATGGTGGACTCATAGGGGTTGATTCACTAAAACTGGAGAGTGCAAAATCTGGTGCAGCACTGCATAGAAACCAATCCGCCTCCAATTTTTTTTTTTTTCCGTAAAAGCTTAATTGAACAAGCTGAAGTTAGAAGCCCATAGACAAATCAACCCCATAGACTTCAGTTTCAGCAACTAATTCCATTCAAATACTAGCAGGGACTAAAAGCAGACAATGCAGGGACCAGAAGTAATGAGCTAATGGTACCACTGCATTCCCATCAGAATTTTGGGAAGTTGTTCTCATAAAGGACTGCACCGAGATAAGGCAATTTACATATTACACTTCATTTTCATATCTGTTCAATCAATTCAGTTATCAGGGAGGCGATCCATGAAATAGTAGTAATCTGTCTGCCTGTGTTGTAGAGACATTTCCATCGCAAAAATAGCTTAACAAAATTACAAATTCAAAAGTCAAGTAGCAGCAGGGTTGATTTACTAAAGAAGAAGAGGCTGTGCATGTAGCAAAGTGAATGCTAGTAAATAAGGTGAACTCATGTTTGCTTGGATTTCCCAACCATGTGCATAGGTAATTACAAAAACAAGATTTTTGCCAGAACATAATTGTTTTGTTGACATGCACACAGTTTAATTACGTTATCTAAAATCAGTGAAGAGTATGCAAAGTAAACATTAACTGTGCAAAGTCTTTTATTTGTCTCCTTAAAATAAATATTTTAACTGCACAGTACACATACTATAAAACTCAGAGGAGTATTCTTTCTAATGCTCTATGTCCACTGATAGAACCCAATCTTATAGATTCATATAAAAAATATTATCTAGGACTGAAGTCTGAAGAGTTGACTTACTAAAGAATTAGAGAATGCCTACTCATAAAGAGAATGTTCACTTCAAGTTCTGTGTTTTTTTTTTCTTAACTTCCCTGTACATTAATTTAAAGTTATAGAGTTTAACTGATTTCATCAAGATGAAGATTAATTTTACTTATTAAGCATTTTCTACTCTTTTAGTAAATTAACTCTATTATCTCACAGCACAGCAGGGTGGGCGCGCGCCCCCTACCCAGAAATACACAATCACGTATATATATATATATATATATATATGATTCTGCACAGCCGGCCCGCACTGTCACAGTAGATGTACAGTGTGGGCTCGCAAGTGGTGTTAAATCTGAAGCATCAACATATATTAATTCATAGAGGGTGATATGTATATAGGCTATTCCTTTTTACTAGAATTCACTACTATCATGTCTAATAATCAGACAATTTATAATACAGCTTTCATATGGTAATGGCACATGAGAAAATTGAAGAATGATAGATGATGATAAAAGTCCAGGAAGACACAGGTAGCGGTCCTAATGTGGTATAAAAGTTGTGCACCTCACACCAGAATCCGCAAGCCATGCGGCACACTCCCCTTAGGGGTTCTCACTCAGAAAGATGAACACATCACCCTTTGATATGTTAACCACGGCTGTCTTCCACATCATGGAGGGTGTCAGAGCTTGTGCTGGATCTCCCACAGGTACTCGGACAGAAAAAAGGGGCTCAAATAGCATAATTCCGTTTTTCTCTCTCGTTTATTTTAAATTCAAAATGACATGTTCTATAAAATCCGTCAATCAGTACTTAAAATTATCAGCATTAAAAAAGCGTTCTATACGGCACGGGACCCACAAGGCTCACAAAACTGAGGAAAACATCATCTACCGCTTACTTCCGGTTGTCTCTTCCTGGCCGTGGAACGCAAACGTCACTTCCGATCGGCGTAAGGTCACACCCTGATGGTAGGTTTGAAATTGCAGGTCCTAATCCTTTTTTTTAAGTCCAAACAGAGCAAGGATTAGGTCCTGCAATATCAAATCTACCGTCAGGGCGTGACCTTACAGTGACCGGAAGTGACTTTGCGTTCCACGGCCAGGAAGAGACAACCAGAAGTAAGTGGTGGACGCTGTCTTCCTTAGTTTTGTGAGTCTCGTGGGTCCTGTACCATGTAGAAAGCTTTTTTAATGCTGATAATTTTAAGTACTGATTGACTGACGAATTTTATGGAACATGTCATTTTGAATTTAAAATAAACGAGAGAGAAAAACGGAATTACACTATTTGAGCTCCTTTTTTCTGTCCGAATACCTGTGGGAGATCTAGCACAAGCTCTGACACCCTCCATGACGTGGAAGACAGCCATGGTTAACATATTAAAGTGTGATGTGTTCATCTTTCTGGTGAGTGAGAACCCCTAAGGGGAGTGTGATGCACCGCTTGCGGATTCTGGTGTGAGGTGCACAACTTTTATACCACATTAGGACCACCACCTGTGTGTTCCTGGACTTTTATCACCATCTGTCATTCTTCAATTTTCTCATGCGCCATTACCATATGAAAACTGGTCATAATAAGCAATGACAGTAGCACCGCTTTAGTAATCAGAGGTACCTTTGGAGTACCTGTGGACATTTTACTATATTGTATGTATTATTGTGTTGCATTTTGCACTTTAAGCGACAGCTGACACTCGCTGTGAAAGATCGAATCACTGTGATTACTGAATTGTCTATATTTATAAGATCTAGTAATTCCATAGCGCCGAGATAGTGGAAGAAGGTCTAGTTTTTCACTTTATTGTGACAATTTATAATACAAGGAAATATCAATTTATTTCCCTTTACGCAACTGACTGTTTAAGGTAAACACTGGTTGTCTGGGATGACATAAGGCACACACCCTTTAGCAAATTGTTATATGAGAGGGGGCCACACAGTATTTTATCTCTGTCACCATTAAGCAGCACTGCTACACTGTGACATCAATACCTTAATTACGATCCAATTTGTGTCACCAAAAAAATAATATGATAAAAAAAAATAAAAATAAAAACTTAAGTTGCAGTAAATAGATCATTAGCTTTGCTTTTTTAAAAATTGTTTTTAAAGAAATGTTGTTAGCACAACTTCATATTATAAATGATTACTTTTGGCTGAAGAAATCATTTTACAAGCCTCTGATTTTTGCAATCAGTTGCCCCTGAGCGATCTAATGGACTTCACTTCATTATGAAACCACTCATTAAAAGCCTTGTATCTACTAGAATTGTATCTACATAAAGTGATCTATGAGAGTGCTGCATTCGTTTAGCAGACACATCTTTAATTTTACTCATTCGTCTTAATTTTTTGTAATCATTTTCTGTAAAGAGGGTATAATGTCAGCCTTTGCTTCCATGCTACTGACAGATCCAATCTTGCAGATAATTACCATAAGGAAATTGATGCTTTAGTGTGCAAAGGAGAATTTAATTTACTCAGACATCCCACAGCACAATACATTCCAAAGGATATCAGGATTTCATTTTTTTTTTCTCAGAAATTAAATAGTACTATATAACATGATTACTTATTACTGAACACATTTTACAGCGTTTTTTTTAACTAGTTTGATGTGATCACACATATACTGTACATTAAACATAAATTGCAAACTTCTCTTTGACTATGAATTAAACATTTGCAAAATTGTGCAAAATACCTTGTAATATGAAACCTGCCAATATACTGTTCCGAACAAGTAAGATTGTATTGTGTTCAAAGCACTCAATAGGTCTGATCTACTGATCTACTGTGCATACACTGTTGCATTGATGCGCCTGCAAACTTGGTCAAACAGCCACAGCCTATATTCATAGTATTTGTGCATGCAATGCTCACAGCCATGCTAACAACTGTGGTGGCATGTATAGGACTTATTTAATACCAAATGCAGTTTGCTCGACTGAACACGCTCCAGTCTCCAGTACCTAAACATATGATAGCAAAGTTCTTAAATTAGATTTTCCTCTAATGTCTATTGTGCATATGATATCTATTTTTCATTCAAATTTCAATACTACATGAAGTGTGCTCTGATAAAATTGAAGTTGCTTGCAAAAAAAGACCATAGTGTATGCTTTGCAAGGTATTATTGCACATAGTCATGTTTTGGTCATGACAAGCAGGTGTACATGATTTCATATACTGCTGCTTGTGAATTATAACGTTGATGTAAACAATAAATACCTATAAAACAGTGCTTTATTTGAAAGCATGGTGTAAGGAGCATTTTAAGATGCCCCATTGTTTGGACCACGTGCCTTTTTATTGTTTAGTGAGCTATCTTGGTGTTGGTCACTATATTGTTTTTCTTAAAACAGAGAATAAAAAATGTAGGTGTCATTCAGATGTCTTTGGAGGAGTAGACATTAATTATTTTTTTTAGGTTCAGGCTTCTTATATACAGCTACTACAAGAGACAAATACACACAGGTTGGTATCACCACCCCCATGTTGCTTTCCTAAGTTTCTTCAACACATCCTTGCTTGATGACACTCTCCTACCACCTTTATGACCTTTCAAAGTTTTAATCACTGCATTTTGTGTTCCCCGTGTGAGTAAAATTGTGAGTGGTAGAGCAAGAGTTAGGGGATCATGGAAAGTCTCCTTTTTGCCGTGCACATACTTAAAGAGCCCTAACCTAAAAAAATCATCAGAAGAGAAAATTCCCCTTCTCTGGTAGAATGACCATTAACTGGCATCCATGCATATTTTTACTTTGTGGGCTGACAAACATTCTCTATGTTTTAGCTTACAGTGATTGTAAAGTCTCTTTTTTTTCTATAAAGATAACAAACATGTAATACTTACTTGCTCTGTGAAATGGTTTTGCACAGAGCAGCCCTGATCCTCCTCCTCTTGGGTCCCTCTTCTGTGCTCCTGGCCCCTCCCTCCTGTTGCGTGCCCCCACAGCAAGCAGCTTGCTATAGGGGTACCCAAGCTGAGCTGCAGCTTCGTGTGTCTATTCAGACCCGGAGATGTGGTTCGCCCCCTTTCTCTCCTGATTGGCTGACTTTGATTGACAGCTGCAGGAGCCAATGGCACCACTGCTGTGACTCAGCCAATCAAGGAGGGAGAGTCCCGGATGGCTGAGACACTTGCGGACATCGCTGGACAGAGATGGGGCTCAGGAAAGTATTAAGGGGTGCTGGGGCAACTGCTGCACACAGAAGGCATTTTATCTTAATGCATAGAATGTATTAAGATAAAAAAAACTTTCTGACTGTACAACCTCTTTATAAAATGCTATACCACAGTCCCTTTTAGTCATAGTAAAATGACACATCCCAAAATGTGTTATTTAGTTTAATTAAGAAAACCATAAAGAAAAAAACAATTATACTATTATTCTGTTGTCCTGGGCAGGAAAAAATGTCCATGTTCTTTTTCATTTCTACATTTGACTTAAACATTCTTTAGAGAAATTAAAGCTTTGTATTTTGTGATTATTAAAGATATCACAAAAATTGCAATAAATAAAGGATTCGTTCTGAAGCATCTCAGAAAAAATTCATATGCAAGTCATTGTTAGTAGTCATTGTTAAAAAAAAGTATACCAGTAACCTCTTAGTTTGCCAAGAAAAACTAGTCATGTGTCTGTGAATTATTATTTTTTAGTGAAAGTATTTATTGTGCAAATTATATCATTGGCTTTTCTTTTACAAAGATTTAGGATGCACACAATACAGTAAATTACACAAATTCAAACTTAATAAGTTATTCTGTATTATTTCTGATAGATATTTGTTTAAAAATATTATTCTTGTGGTGTCTCAAGCTGCACCATAATCTTCTATTAGTATCAATATATGTAGCACCCTCTCGTGTACAGTCTAGTTAGGTAAATTTAGCAGACTCATAGTGGCTTATCTGAATCTGGATTGTTGTGGGTTCAGCTTAAGGTCAGGCTGGGAGGCTTTGCAGACCAGGCCTCTATCACCTCCCTCTGGTTTTGGAGGTCCATGGAAACGTCTAGAAACTAGTGGGTGGATGTACAGAGGCAAGGATCTGAATATTTATGGGAGTTTGACCAATCCCCAGGCAGGAGGCCTGGCAGGGTGGTAAGACAGGCCCATAAATATTGGAAAGCCTGGCCAGTGGGGGTTGTTGTTGGGTGGAAGATAGAGTGCTAAGTATCATGAGGCCTGGGAGGAGGGCTCTGCCTCCAGGCTGGAGCTGAGGAAGGAAGGAGAGGAAGCTGAAGAGAGGAACCTTCACCACCCTTCAGTCTCATCCAGGAGACACCCTGTCTAGCATGAGAAGACCTGTACTGCAGGAGGCCTAAACAGCAGTCTTAACCAAGCCAGCAGGATTTAAGTGGACAGTGTGAGTATTTCTACCTATCACCCCAACGGTCAATAAGGGAGAAGGCTGCCAGATGCAATCTCTAGCATGCTTTCATTGGGACAGTGTCACGGCTAACCTAAATCACTTGCTCTGGGACACTTTTCAAGACAGCCAGGTGGGCTGGTATTTTCTGCAAGTGCTGGGTTTTTGTGAGTTTCACCAAGGGGACATAGAGCTGCTGCAAGTTTGGGACATTTTGATTTTCATCAAGGGGACATAGAGCTCCTGAAAGAAGAACCTTGCTATTGTTGCCACCAGAGACTGTTATCCCGGAGGGAGTACAGTCTAGGATGCATTTTTCTTTGTACACAGAGATGAAATTTTTGTCCATAAGTTGCTCAAGTTGGGCATCACATTATCCCTTATCCCTATCCAAGTTGATTTCCCTCAATAAAACAACAAAAACAAGCCCAGGGACTGGTTACTGACTCTGTGTGGAAGTTGGAAAATGTGTGTTGCCTGGCTGTGTAAGAATAGGGAGACCCAAAAGCCAGCGGCTGTCTAGGGGGTAGTGCTACAAATACATCACTTTAAGAAGCAAGCAATGATACTAAAAAATCATATAAAAATAGTAGTACTAGCTGTGGCACTGAAAAAATAGAATCCCAGTGCCATCTTATCACAGTATCACATTGGTGATATCAAAAATATTGCTAGTAGCAGCAAGTATTTGTAGAAGCTGCTGAGGTTCCCGAACTTGTTAAATCTAAAGACATTCTAGTTGTTGAACACAGAAGTCATGCAAAAATCACAAATGTTTTGCATATGAGGTTAGGCAAAAAAATGGCAGAAGGACAGACCTGATGTAATGCATATGTGGTTAGTGGTGGTGATTGTAGCACCTACGACAAATGTAAAGGTGTAAAGGTAAATTCTTTTAATGGGATTGCAAAGCAACCTGAAAGAAGATTTTTGTACACCTACTGAGCAACAATGAGGCACCTTATGTTACCAATTTTTTTAAATAATGCTTGGACTGCACCTTTTTTAACGATATAAGCTGTGATTCAATGGGTTATTAGTACTGCATACCCTGCCATGACCTGTGGTTCCTCCTGCTAACTCCTGCACACTACAAGACACAATAGTGACATAAAGGCCCAAGAGGAACCATAGAGTATGGCAGAGGCACAGGTATCTGACATACTAGGAAGTACGTTGGATGTGAAAATTCTATGAACAGCTCAGCTCTGCAATAGAACATTGATTCCACAAATAAGTACTGGGGTGGGGAAATATAAAATCTCTTACAGGATCTTGTTGTATTTATTTTTTCTTATCTACAGACTAGCTTTAAAGAAATTAGAATAAAGATAGGATTGTAGAATATATGCAAATTATAGCTGTAACATTTCAAACAAAGATTTAAAAGAAAAAAAAGATAATTACCAAAAAGCTGCTAAATTGAGATGCATTTATTTTTACAATTTGCTGTGTTATTAAAACACTAATTAGGGGTAGATTTACTAAAACTGGAGCACTCAGAATCTTGTTCAGCTGTGCATGGTAGCCAATCAGCTTCTAAATTCAGCTTGTTCAATTAAGCATTGAATGGCTACAATTGTGACTTCTTTGTTTCTTTAATTCATTTTCTACCCAACATAAATGATCTGTTTTCTTAAAAGAGCAGTTATTTTTCCACTGTATTGTAAGGATTGCATGGTGAAACTGTAGTGATCATTTTGGAAAGAGGCCCCTGGTGTTTATATGCAGAACCACTTCTACTTCCAATAAGAGATCTGAAACAAAGTATGAAAATATATGATCACAAATTTCTGTTTTAATATGTCATGTTTGTAAACATATTTACATATATAAACTAAGATTTTTTTTTGTCATCTTAAAGTACTTAAAGTCCTGTATAGTCAAAAGGATTTTTTTTGTTTGTTTGTTTGGATAGAGTAGGAAAGGATTAGAAAGGATTAGAAACCCTGTGAAGTTTTTTTATTGTTGTCTGTGGGGGATCTCTAGAGCGATGAATGTCAGTGGATTGGGAAAGAGGGAGAAACTTCATAAAGACACTGGGCTCAATTCATGAAATGTTATTTACCATTTTAAAGTGGAAAATTATAAATGCCGAACTGGCTGAAAATTTAATGCAGAAGAGACATGAGTTGTCTCTTCTGCATTAAAGTTACTTACCTGCCTGTTCGCCCTCGTAGAGTTAGCTGCACACGCTCATAGTGTTTTTTAAAAGTTTTTTGCAATTCACTAGGAATGCTGCTAAAATATTGTATGTGCTATGTATTGAAGTAATGCAGTATTTTAGTAGTGAAAACCTTTGGTATGTTAACGCAGAAACCCGTTGGCGTCCTTAACAATCAATGAGTAGCTGGTTGTTAAGAAGTTGGCACCCGCCGATGTCCTTAACGACCTGCTATTCGCTGGTTGTTAAAGCGGATCTTCACTGCATCTGAGCACCACAGACCAAAAACACAATTTAATTAATTTTTAATATTCAAAGCAAACTTCCCCATCCATCCATGTCTCTATGCTTTATTTTGTTGAGAATCACTTTGAAAAACAACCTCCTAGCATTTCTGTTGGTGGCCATCTTGAGTAAGGGCAAATGATTAATGTAGCATTTACTTCCTGGAATCCATCTGCCCTTCGCTCAAGCATGCATGCAGGAGAGTGTGCTTAGCTGAGAAAACCCATCCCCCCCCCTCCCCTCCTGAAAACTCCTGGGATGTCCAACATCATTTGCCTAGACAAGAAACAAGAAAGTAACTGAAGAAATGCAAAAAAAAAAGTTTAAAACAAGTAAATATGATATACTTGACCATCTATTTACTAATTCTAGCAGTATGCAGATTACAAATAATCTTAATTGGGAGAGTGAAGTTCCACTTAACCTCCCTGGCGGTATGATTATGTCAGATTTTTGCATCTCAAAGCGGTACAATTGTTTTGCATAGAAATTTGGCATTTTATATTGTAGGTCTGTAATTCTTACCAATAACACACTTAAATTTGTCCAAACACGGGTCTAGTAGGTATCCCGGGCATGATGAAGTTTGAAACACAAAATCATAAATGACAATATAATAAATAAATATAAATATTTATAAAAAAATAATAATATAATAATAATAAAATACATTTCCCCACAATTCACTATCGCTCAATTCTGCAAGTGTTCTAATTTACTATCGCTGTTTTCTAGCTGGTCTAAAACCACTTTTGACGTAAAGAGACACTTTTTAGTTGCTATGGACAATCTCCAGTTTCCAGGCAGAAAGAACAGTATATAAAATATAAAACTGCAATCTTGTACCGGCTAGGGTTGCAAAATATGTACCAACCTGTTCCGTGCAGTGTTATCGTGGTTTCTCAGAGCCAGGCACACAACTACACATTTGGTGGACATGCCCAATAGCACAAACCTTTTGGAAAGAGATCTTTAAAATGGCCTCCAAGATGTTTGGTTTGCAAGTACAGCCTGATCCTGCTACCGCATTACTTAATCTGAAACCAGGATCGCTAACGTTGATTCAATTTAAACTATTTGTACAACTTCTAACGGTAGCTAAGCAAACTTTGGCAAAGGCATGGCGGTCCCCGACATTAGTAGTGGCTGAGACGAAGAATAGGATTACTAACGCCATGATTCATGCCAAAATGGTGGCCATTGACAACGCTTTGCTTCCCAAATTTGAAAAACAATGGCACCCATGGATAACACATCATTTACCATCTAACTTTGACGAGAATGTTCTACTACCATGGTAGCTGAGTTGCAATGATTTAAGCTGATATATAAAAAAAGCACAGACTTTCATGATGGATCTCAATCCAACCCTGTGGACCCCCTCTTTTCTATGTTCTAATCCTCTCCTTTCTCTTCTTCCCTATCCACTTTCCGATCCTAAAGCTCTTTTCCTAGTAGAGTGTATTCTCCTTCAGACAGTTCTGACATAGCCTAAGTTGTGGGCACAAGTACCATTTAAGAATTGACTTACTCTTTAACAGCTCCTACTTAGGTATTCAACACCTTAGCCAGGTTATACCCAATTACCCCTATTTATACGTTATGTAATAATCTATTATTAACTAATAATTTTAGCATCTTATCTTTACCACAATATGTTTACTCATGTATTTGTTATCTACTTCTTTATATACTCAACAAAAATCTTTTGACAAGGAAAATATAAAACTGCATGCAGGGCGTTGGACAAAGCACTAGGGACAAAAGGGTTGTGAAATAATTTCATACAGTAATGTAATCTGTAAGATTACAGTGTACTGTATGTGTTATGATTTTTCACTTGTTTGAATTTTCCGCCGGGCTCCACCCCCGTGCGCCCCAACGCTTGAAGGGAACGGAGCCCGGCACAGAGAGGCATCGGGCGGAGGACAGAGCCCCCGGACACAGCGGGGGGACATCGCAGGATCCTGGGGACAAGGTAAGTACACTGCACCAGGATCCTGCAATGCAATCCTGAGTGTGGCTCAGGGTTACCGCTAATGGTGCTGAAATTTAACCCTGAGCCACACTCAGGAAAACCGCCAGGGAGGTGAAGGACCCACGGCAGGTGCCGGCTACTTAACAACCAGCTGACATTTCATAAATTTCTTAAAGTGGTTGTAAAGGCTGAAGGTTTCTTATTTTATTGTATTCTATGCATGGAGGTACTGTCCAGGGTTGTGGTGAAGAGGCACTTGTCCCTATTAACATGGGGAGAAGGTGTGTTGGGGAGGGCATAGCCCCCCCCCGCCTCAAAGAACGCCCCCATCTTCAGGGCCTTATTGCCTGGTATGGTTCAGAACGGGAGGAGGGGGGGAGGGGAGGGTGCTCGCCGTCCCCTTCCTTTCCTGACCTGCCAAGCTGCATCCTCGGATAAGCCATTTAAAAAATAAATTGAAGTGGGGGTTCCCCTCAAAATCCCTACCAGACCGGAAGAGCATAGTATGGATTGAGGGGGGGGGGGCAACGCTGTTTTTTTTTTTCTTAATTTTTATTGTTAGCATTTTTTTTTACATTCAAATGCCAGGAGGCAATCAGCTGACAGCTGATGACTCATCGGTTTTTAAGGACCTGAGGCCTCCCGCTGCTTAACAGCTTATTTACTGGTTGTTAAGAATGCTGGCGGGTGCCGGTTTCTTAAAAATCGCATGCCAGGGTCACTACTTATTTACTGCATACATTTAAAAAAAAAATTTTGTGAATTGACTTTTATCAATACTGAATAATACACCTAAATACCGCATGCGATCTGGTTCTGTGAATGGAGCCCAGTGTTTCTATAAGTACGAAAGTTAGAGATCGAAAGCAGTCATGTTTGCTGGGGGTACTTATATTAGAAATCTGGAGTAAACAGTGAATGTGCTATGTGTTTTGCTAGGATACATATGGTATCAATACTCTGATGCCAGACGCACCCCGGATGCTTCTGGCATCAACATATTGATGCTAGATGCATCTAGGGCTCTAGTATTTCCAAAAAGTGCTCAACAATTTTAGGCCAAATACGTGTCTAAATATTTTAAGTTTATACTTTTCAGTTTATCTATGTCCACATTTCATTTTATGCATCAGAGAGGTACATTTCTTCAAGTCTCTCTACCACTGGTTTAGGATAATCCCTTTTATTATAAAATCTGTCAACAAATTGTGAGTATAGCCTCAAATAATAAGGGTAATAAAATTTAAACCGTACCATCATCCAAATTAATATGTACAAGGAAAAGAGAGTGGGACATAGGGGACAGTGGCTGATGTTGGCCCCATAATGTTCACACTCTAAAATGGCTGGACTATACCGGTACAGGTAAACGATGATAAACAAAATATATAAAAGAAGTTTATTACAAAAAGGAAATACATGGTATACAAATTAAAATGCAAAAACAGAAATTCAAAGATCACCAAAGAATATCTGAAAATTACAAAGTATTGACTGGTCTGGTTCTCGACTAGTTTCGCGATATTATCGCTTCCTCAGGAGGACCAATCTATAAGACAAATAATATAATGCAATACAAGCAAAAACATTTACAGTACACTACAAGTAGTGATCGTAAAAACAGCATGTAGAAAGGGGAAAAAATAAAACATAATTACTAGTTCGGCTTACCCTATAATTGGGTGATCGTGTGCGGCACCGGGGCGCCCAAACAACTCTCCCCCGCGGCGGACAAGGGGGATAGTTTAGAGCCCTCTAAAAAAAGCATAGCATAAGTGGGGGGCCACAAAAATAGCTGATGAAAGGATATAATGGATTTAGCCAAACACATGTTGAGGGGGCGGAAGGGGAAGGGAAGGGAGGGCCAAGGGGAAAAGGGGGAAGGAAACTGGGGGGGAAGGGGAAGGGGGAGGGGGGGGGAAAGGGGGGGGAAAGGAGGGAGGGAAAAGGGGGAGGAAAGGGGGGGGGGGCGGGGAGGGAGGAGGGAAGGAGGGTAAGGGTAATGGAACATGGGAAGGGGAAAGGGGGGGGGAGGGGAAAACTGGGAGGGACACCGGGGGAGGGGGTAGTGGAGGGAAGGGAAAGCCTAGTGTAATCCCTCTTGTTCGCTCCCTTTGACCCCCCTCCCTCTATCTTCCCTGTCCCTGTGTTTTGTCTGTTCTTCCTCACCCTGTCCCCCACCCCCTTCTTCCCTTCCCTCCACTACCCCCTCCCCCCCGGTGTCCCTCCCAGTTTTCCCCTCCCCCCCTTTCCCCTTCCATGTTCCATTACCCTTACCCTCCTTCCCTCCTCCCTCCCCGCCCCCCCCCTTTCCTCCCCCTTTTCCCTCCCTCCTTCCCCCCCCCCCTTTTCCCCCCCCCTCCCCCTTCCCCTTCCCCCCAGTTTCCTTCCCCCTTTTCCCTCCCTTCCCTTCCCCTTCCGCCCCCTCAACATGTGTTTGGCTAAATCCATTATATCCTTTCATCAGCTATTTTTGTGGCCCCCCACTTATGCTATGCTTTTTTTAGAGGGCTCTAAACTATCCCCCTTGTCCGCCGCGGGGGAGAGTTGTAGGGTAAGCCGAACTAGTAATTATGTTTTATTTTTTCCCCTTTCTACATGCTGTTTTTACGATCACTACTTGTAGTGTACTGTATAATGTTTTTGCTTGTATTGCATTATATTATTTGTCTTATAGATTGGTCCTCCTGAGGAAGCGATAATATCGCGAAACTAGTCGAGAACCAGACCAGTCAATACTTTGTAATTTTCAGATATTCTTTGGTGATCTTTGAATTTCTGTTTTTGCATTTTAATTTGTATACCATGTATTTCCTTTTTGTAATAAACTTCTTTTATATATTTTGTTTATCATCGTTTACCTGTACCGGTATAGTCCAGCCATTTTAGATTATGGGGCCAACATCAGCCACTGTCCCCTATGTCCCACTCTCTTTTCCTTGTAAAATCTGTCAACAGGCACCCTCTCTCCTGCTCCCCACATGTATCCCCATCCCTCCACACCATTTACGTGGGGGACGACACACCAGCCAGAGGCACCATTTCTTCTCCAGCACCTGACATAGTTTCAGGTACTCACAGCATCTGTGTGTGAGCTGCTGGGGCAGTTCAACCCTTTGCTGCTTTCTGTATAAGGATTCACCACATGCAGGATGCAGATTTCATCTCACCTGGCACCACAGAGTCTCCTGTGGGCACAGTATGCTCCTCTTCCAACACTGTGACAGTGATGTGATGGGGGCAGAACCAGGTGGAGCCTGTGACTATGGCAGCTGATGCTAAGCATCGGGTAGCCTGGCTGCGGCATCTGACCCTGGCATGTGTTGAAATAAAGGGGCCAGTAGCAATCTGACTTCTGGTTGTGTGGGCCCTCTGTGTCTATGGGGACCTGAAGCTTAGACATCCTGAGTAGGGATGAGCTTCGAGTTCGAGTCGAACTCATGTTCGACTCGAACATTGGCTGTTCGCAAGTTCGCCGAACAGCGAACAATTTGGGGTGTTCGCGGCAAATTCGAATGCCGCAGAACACCCTTTAAAAGTCTATGGGAGAAATCAAAAGTGCTAATTTTAAAGGCTAATATGCAAGTTATTGTCATAAAAAGTGTTTGGGGACCTGGGTCCTGCCCCAGGGGACATGGATCAATGCAAAAAAAAGTTTAAAAACGGCCGTTTTTTCAGGAGCAGTGATTTTAATAATGCTTAAAGTCAAACAATAAAAGTGTAATAGCCCTTTAAATTTCGTACCTGGGGGGTGTCTATAGTATGCCTGTAAAGGGGCGCATGTTTCCTGTGTTTAGAACAGTCTGACAGCAAAATGACATTTTGAAGGATAAAACTCATTTAAAACTACCCGCGGCTATTGCATTGCCGACAATACACATAGAAGTTCATTGATAAAAACCGGCATGGGAATTCCCCAAAGGGGAACCCCGAACCAAAATTAAAAAAAAAAAATGACCTGGGAGTCCCCCTAAATTCCATACCAGGCCCTTCAGGTCTGATATGGATATTAAGGGGAACCCCGGCCAAAATTAAAAAAAAAAAAATGACGTGGGGTTCCCCCTAAATTCCATACCAGACCCTTCAGGTCTGGTATGGATTTTAAGGGGAACCCTGCGCCAAAAAAAAAAAAAAAAAAAACGGCGTGGGGTCCCCCCAAAAAGCCATACCAGACCCTTATCCGAGCACGCAACCTGGCAGGCCGCAGGAAAAGAGGGGGGGACGAGAGTGCGGCCCCCCCCTCCTGAACGTACCAGGCCACATGCCCTCAACATTGGGAGGGTGCTTTGGGGTAGCCCCCCAAAACACCTTGTCCCCATGTTGATGAGGACAAGGGCCTCATCCCCACAACCCTGGCCGGTGGTTGTGGGGGTCTTCGGGCGGGGGGCTTATCGGAATGTGGAAGCCCCCTTTAACAAGGGGACCCCCAGATCCCGGCCCCCCCCCCTGTGTGAAATGGTAAGGGGGTACAAAAGTACCCCCTACCATTTCACTAAAAAAACTGTCAAAAATGGTTAAAAATGACAAGAGACAGTTTTTGACAATTCCTTTATTTAAATACTTCTTCTTTCTTCTATCTTCCTTCATCTTCTGGTTCTTCTGGTTCTTCTGGCTCTTCTGGTTTCTTCCTCCGGCGTTCTCGTCCAGCATCTCCTCCGCGGCGTCTTCTATCTTCTTCTCCTCGGGGGCCGCTCCGCATCCATGGCATGGGGGGAGGCTCCCGCTCTTCTCTTCTTCTTCATCTTCTTCTCTTCTTCATTTTCTTCTCCGGGCCGCTCCGCACCCATGCTGGCATGGAGGGAGGCTCCCGCTGTGTGACGGCGCTCCTCGTCTGACCGTTCTTAAATAACGGGGGGCGGGGCCACCCGGTGACCCCGCCCCCCTCTGACGCACGGTGGACTTGACGGGACTTCCCTGTGACGTCACGGGGAATGCCACAGGGAAGTCCCGTCATGTCCCGTGCGTCAGAGGGGGGCGGGGTCACCGGGTGGCCCCGCCACCGTTATTTAAGAACTGTCAGACGAGGAGCGCCGTCACACAGCGGGAGCCTCCCTCCATGCCAGCATGGGTGCGGAGCGGCCCGGAGAAGAAAATGAAGAAGAGAAGAAGAGAAGAAGAGAAGAAGATGAAGAGAAGAGCGGGAGCCTCCCCCCATGCCATGGGTGCGGAGCGGCCCGAGGAGAAGAAGATAGAAGACGCCGCGGAGGAGATGCTGGACGAGAACGCCGGAGGAAGAACCAGAAGAGCCAGAAGAACCAGAAGAACCAGAAGATGAAGGAAGATAGAAGAAAGAAGAAGTATTTAAATAAAGGAATTGTCAAAAACTGTCTCTTGTCATTTTTAACATTTTTGACAGTTTTTTAGTGAAATGGTAGGGGTACGTTTGTACCCCCTTACCATTTCACACAGGGGGGGGGCCGGGATCTGGGGGTCCCCTTGTTAAAGGGGGCTTCCAGATTCCGATAAGCCCCCCGCCCGCAGACCCCCACAACCACCGGCCAGGGTTGTGGGGATGAGGCCCTTGTCCTCATCAACATGGGGACAAGGTGTTTTGGGGGGCTACCCCAAAGCACCCTCCCAATGTTGAGGGTATGTGGCCTGGTACGGTTCAGGAGGGGGGGGGGCGCACTCTCGTCCCCCCCTCTTTTCCTGCGGCCTGCCAGGTTGCGTGCTCGGATAAGGGTCTGGTATGGATTTTTGGGGGGACCCCACGCCGTTTTTTTTTTTTTTTTTTTGGCGCGGGGTTCCCCTTAAAATCCATACCAGACCTGAAGGGTCTGGTATGGAATTTAGGGGGAATCCCACGTCATTTTTTTTTTAAAATTTTGGCCGGGGTTCCCCTTAATATCCATACCAGACCTGAAGGGCCTGGTATGGAATTTAGGGGGACTCCCACGTCATTTTTTTTTTTTTAATTTTGGTTTGGGGTTCCCCTTTGGGGAATTCCCATGCCGTTTTTATCAATGAACTTCTATGTGTATTGTCGGCAATGCAATAGCCGCCGATAGTTTTAAATGAGTTTTTTCCTTCAAAATGTCATTTTGCTGTCAGACTGTTCTAAACACAGGAAACATGCGCCCCTTTACAGGCATACTATAGACACCCCCCAGGTACGAAATTTAAAGGGATATTACACTTTTATTGTTTGACTTTAAGCATTATTAAAATCACTGCTCCTGAAAAAACGGCCTTTTTTAAAACTTTTTTTTGCATTGATCCATGTCTCCTGGGGCAGGACCCAGGTCCCCAAACACTTTTTATGACAATAACTTGCATATTAGCCTTTAAAATTAGCACTTTTGATTATTCATGTTCGTGTCCCATAGACTTTAACGGTGTTCGCGTGTTCGAACAAACTTTTTTCCTGTTCGCATGTTCTGGTGCGAACCGAACAGGGGGGTGTTCGGCTCATCCCTAATCCTGAGCTCAGGAGTCTCTCCCTGTGACACTCTGCTCTCTTCATCCTATGTCTTCTCGCTGCCTGGTGGACCTGAAGTTGTGATCGAGGCCTTTACAACTCCCAGGACCCAGTGAGCCACAGCAGCCAGCTTGCCACTACAATTGCACACCTACAGTATGAGTCTTTTAACTCTTATGATGTATAACATTGCTACCTTGTGAATCTGGACTTATCTTGTGCTCTGCCATATTGCTGCCTTGTGATACTGCTATTTGTCCCTTGAGGTGCCTGAAGTACTGCCCTGTGACTCTGGATTTATCCTTTTTTGAGCCATATTGCTGACCTGTGATCCTACTACTTGACCCTTTCTGTGCCCTGGATTGTTACCACTGAACTTACCTCTTTTGCTGCATCCTATTTCCATCCTGCAATCATGCTGATTCTCAAAGTCAGCATCATACTGTTAACCTACACCCCCTCTTGACGTAACCCTAGCCCTAAAGAGGTTCTAAAGTAAAGACATTTTTTACCTTAACCCCCCTGGCGGTATTCACAAGTCTGGCTCGGGGTGGATTTTCAATACCAAAAGCGGTATCCCCGAGCCAGACTCAGGATTGCATCGCAGGATCCAGGAAGAATTCACTTACCTTGTCCCCTGGTTCCTGCGATATCTCCCCGCTGTGATCGGCGAGCCGCCGTGTCTCGCTCAATTCACACTGCCGAGCTTTGTTCCCTGCGATCGTTGCGACGCACGGGGGCGGAGTTCGGCGGCAAATTCAAACAGTAAAACACACAGTATAGATACAGTATACTGTAATCTTACAGATTACAGTACTGTAACAAATAATTTCACATCCCTTTTGTCCCTAGTGGTCTGCCCAGTGTCCTGCATGCAGTTTTATATTGTAAATACTGTTCTTTCTGCCAGGAAACTGGAGATTGTCCATAGCAACCAAAACTGTCCCTTTACATCAAAAGTGGCTTTAGACCAGCTAGAAAACAGCAATAATAAATTAGAATCACTCGCAGAATTGAGTGATAGTCATTTGTGAGGAAATCTGTCACCAAACACTAAAAGTAACGAAAGTGACAATTCTGCAACTGAGCAAATTTCAGTGTTTTTGATTTGATTACATTATTGAATATTTTTTATTATTATTATATTATTATTTGTTATAATTATTTATAGTTATTTATTATATTATAATTTTTTATTTAGTTTTTCAAACTTTATCATACCTGGGATGTCTACTAGACTCTTGTTTGGACAGATTTAAGTGAGTTATTCCTAAGAATTACAGGCCTACAATATAAAACGCCAAATTTCTGTGCAAAATAATGGTACCGCTTTCAGCACCTAAAATCTGAAATAATCATACCACCAGGGGGGTTAATGCATTCCCTGCATTAAGGTAAGAGATGCTCTACTACTTGCCCCCCCCCCGCCCAAAACACTTACATAGTTACATAGTAGGTGAGGTTGAAAAAAGACACAAGTCCATCAGGTCCAACCTATGGACTCAGTCCTCTCAAATTCTCCCCCAATCCCACTCTATGCAGTACCATTGCACAGATCAGGTAAGTACAAATTCTTTTTTATTTTAGAAAAAAATGACCTTCAGTACCAGATAACATATTATCTCTATGTACTAAAACCCCTAATAAACACCCTGCATGTTGGATCAAGTGTGATTCACCTCTGTGTGCTCTCTTTGCACTATATAATATATAGATTATGGTTAAAAACTGACTGTTATTTTAGATCCCGTGGTTGTTCTTCACAGACAAGATTTCTATGAAGGCAGAGACAGCTTAATAGATATTAAATGCACAAATGGAAGCAGCACTCTAGAGGGTTAACACTGTAGCATATGAAAACTCTTTCAGAAATTCAACTCACACATACCCATTCATTTTTTTGTCTGCATATGAAGGGGGAGATGGAAGATTAGAATTTGCTGGGTGGATAGCTATCCAATGAACCCTGCCAGTGTATCCAGGAATGTTTGGAGTGCTAAAAAGGAAAAAGTAAATAGCATTAGTAATGCCAAAGACAATGAGATGCCATCATTGTCAAGGTTATACAACAAAGAAGTAAACAAACACTCTGATTAATCGTGTTTCACTCATAATTTTGAACAAACAATAGTGACCCAGGGATACTAAATGTCTTAAATAATAGAAAAGTTAAAAACTCCAAGGCTAAGAATTTTATTTACTGTATGTCTGGTTATCCTGGCATAAGGTAAGAAAAAAAAAAACATTTTTTTTTTAATAAAGAACAAGAAATCACCATAACTGCTACAATAATAAGGCTAAAGCTATATAGTAAGCTACGTTTCTATATAGTATGTTACTATCACACACCTTTTTCATGATAAATATCAGCTCTTTGTTAGATCTAGAGGTTCAGCTCCTTTGCCACTGCTCACACTGTCATTATTAACAACAATCAGCTGTCAAAATGACAGCCTTAAATTGCTATGTATTACACAGCAGGAGTAGCTGCCAAAGTGCAGCCACTCCTGTGTAAAATGACACTTGTTGATAATTTGAACGTGACATTGGGTAATACTGTGTAACAACTGCATTTACCATTTCATTCATTTGAAGATCAAAGATGGGACCTTTGAACTGCATTTGACATCAGTTAAAGAAAACCTTATACTTTATATAGATGTTTTCTTATCTAACTACTAATAAACCCTCAGCTAACCCTAATCAGTCCCAATTACCTCCCATTCTTCCTTTATTTTTGTGTTGATTTTTTTCATTTCAATTATATTTTACCATTAATAGTTACATTTGTTTTTCAATATCATTTGTTTTGTTTGTTATTTATTTCAGTGTTGTATAAAAATGCTGAAAAAAACCCACCCTTTTCATTTGCAAATAACTTTCCCAGGCTTTCAACCAGTGTTATTTTAAATGGGACAAATTATAGATACAATGCTAATTTTTTATTTACAGTAAAACAGCATTTTTGTACTAACTGTAAAGTCAGTTCTTGGAGTTAAGAGATAAAAAAATTAATGATACAATTGGATAATACTACCTCCAACAGGGTGCTTGTATACTTACAAACAAAAAAGTAATTGGCCAGCTTGGTATAAACCCTCCTACTTCCGGCATGCTTCAGTTTTGCAGAAGATCAGTATTTAGGAGTAGATCACAAACACAGAGAAGTGGAACCTGTGTCCCTTAACCACTCTTTGCCCGCCCGCAGTAATTTTACTGCAGGCGTGCGGCAGCTGCAAGTCAGGCGATGTACCTGTATGTCGCCTGGCATATGTACACTGGGGCATCCCCTGGGGTGCACAGCGTGTCACTTTTGGGGTGGACACAGCGGATTGCGGTTTGAGTGGGTTTCATTCACATCAGTTGTGTGCTTAGTATTGTGATGCTGTGATTTGCCCACAGCTATCACATGGTACCTGGGCCTATCAGAGCACCCTGTTCCATGTGATTAGCGACAGCCAATCACAGATCACTAGTAATCACAGCTCTTATGAATGAAACCCATTCATGACAGTTAAAAACATTGCTGTTACAGTGATAATCACTGTAACAGCAATCAACCCCCTCATAATGAATCACCTTCATCCCAGGTGTAAAGCATGCTAAAGATGGTCTTTATAATCCCCCTGGGGCCACAACAGGCATTAAAGGTAATAGACAGGAAAAGCAGGACATTAGTCCTCAAAAAACTGTACACATACACTCACGGGTCACTTTATTAGGTACACCTTGCTAGTACCGGGTTGGACCCCCTTTTGCCTTCAGAACTGCCTTAATTCTTTGTGGCATAGATTCAACAAGGTGTTAGAAACATTCCTCAGAGATTTTGGTCCATATTCACATGATAGCATCACACAGTTGCTGCCGATTTATCGGCTGCACATCCATGATGCAAATCATCTCGAACCAGTCTGGCCATTCTCCTCTGACCTCTGACATCAATGAGGCATTTTCGTCCACACGACTTCCACTCACTAGATATTTTCACTTTTTTAGACCATTCTCTGTAAATCCTAGAGAAAGTTGTGCATGAAAATCCCAGTAGATCGAGGGGGGCGTGTCTGGACGTGAGCGGCGGCGGGCGTCTTGCTGAAGAGCTCCAGAGCCCTGCTTCTTAATCCGCCTGCATCCCGGCACCTGTGACCCTAAAACCCACACAAAAACCTGCCAGGCTAACCACCGGGTCCCCCTGCAGCAACACCTCAGACTATTTTTGGGGAATCCGGCTTGTAAGGGACAGAGGCCTATAGCCTCCAGACTCTTGCGGCCGCCGCCATCTTGCCGGTCCGAGGCCTCCCGGGGGAATCTCAATCCGGGCAGATCCGGAGGTAAGGGGACCCCCATCCTTACCCATAAATTGTCCCCCTACACTTTTAGCACGGTCCGGAGGCTCCGCCGAGCTCCGGGGACGCCCGTAGCGGCCGCGGCCTGGTCCGGCCTAGTGCGGCCTAGTGAGGCCTGTGGATCCCCACTCTTTCCTGAAGCCGAGGGACGTCACGAGCGGCCCGGCCCACACCTAAGTGCAGGCCTCCTTCCCTCATCTGTTCTGCCAAACCCCCTAGTCCCTCCCAGGGCCTGGGATATTGCCAGAGACTGCCTGCCTGCCTAGGCTAAGAATTTCACCCCTGATATATCATCCATCATACAAGTGATTGTGACGGAACATTAGGGACCACTTCTCCTAACAATCACCCCCCCACAAATACAAATACGATACAAATCCACAGGGCTACTGACTAACGGCCCCATCATGTCTAACATAGTCCTTTCCCTTGCTATGTAATTCACTGTCTATGAGGGGCGCATACGCGCGAGCGGGGATAATGGAAGTCTGATCCCTCCGCTCCGCTCTGTCGGAAACCGTTACCCGGCCTAATACAACATAGACGATACGAGGAGGGGACCACTACACCTCACAGGATTGAGGAACACCTGGAGCCGCAAGCGGTGATGTACCGCTCCACAAAAAACAAACTAAAAAACCGGCAGAGCAGCAGCTAATCCCCAGCCCCAGCCAAAGGCAGATCCAAGATGGCGCCCAATCCTCCTGAGCCTGATGAGGACACACAGCTCTCTGAACTGGGTCAGGGTTCTCCTGCCGTCAGCCTCCATCTCTTTCCCACGGACCACGTAAGTCCCCACCCTGCTGACTCTGATGCCATGCTAGCCAAGTTCCGCAGCATTGTTAGAGATGGGATAACGGCTGCCTCCCGAAAGCTTTCCTCAGATTTGGTCCGCGGCCTTAAGGAGATTGGCCACCGCACCAATCAATTGCCATGAGGAGGAAGTAGACAGAATGTCCACAGAAATAGACGCTCTCAGAGATAAATTAGAGGACACGGAAAACAGGGCCCGCAGGGATAACCTTCGTATCCGCGGCATCCCTGAAACGGTCACTGACCTGCAAGGAACAGCCACAGCTTTCTTCCAGGAACTGACTCCTGAGATTCCGCTGGACAGGCTGAAGTTTGACCGCATTCATCGGTCACTGGCCCCTAAACCCTCCGAAGGTCCCCCAAGGGATGTTATCATCAAGTTCCATTATTATAGGACCAAGGAGAAACTCTTACAGTCTGCCCGAGAACAATGAGATATCTCTTTCCAAGGCAACCCCCTCCAAATATTCGCGGACCTCTCACCGGTCACCATTGCCAGACGCCAAGGTCTCAAGCCTTATCTCCAAGTTCTACAATCCCATCAAATCAAATACAGATGGGGGTTCCCCTTTAAACTTTCCTTCTCCCATCGGGGTCGCCAGTTCCATGCCACCTCCCCATCAGGCCTAAAACAACATCTCCAGGATCTGCAATTGGACATCCCTCCGTCCCAACCTGATGCCCAGGATTCACGTTCCCGACCAGGCCCCGCTAGACCTCCTCATTAATCCTCTCAAGCATCACAAAAATCACAATCTGGATCCCAGGCACTGCGGGACTTGCAGGCCCAACGATTCCAACAAGCCAATAACGGATGAAAGCCCCCATCCTCCCTTGATGTGCATTTTACTTTACTTGGTCGCTTACCCGGTGTGTCACTGAATGTTCTTGTTCTAAATTCCAACCTAACGTGAGGAGCCCAACAGCTTGTTTTGGAGGACGTCCCCCTGCCATACCTTTGCCCTATTGAGTTGACTACTGCTTGGCTGGGGTGGGCGTTGCCCGACTGTAGACTGCCCCGTTTGTGAGATGGCGGTCCCGGGCGCGGGCATGGACCACCCCATATGGGGTTCCCTGTTGGATCTCCGGCACTGGTCTGCCCCCTAAACCACCTCTACCGTCCTGATGGCTCTCGTGGAGTAGAGGGTTCATCAGGCTTAAGACATCACTTTCAAGACCTGTTGGGGTGGGGGGAGAAGGGTAAATGGTTTTAGGCCGGGGACACGCCTCCACTGACAGTTATGTAGGTTGGTTGTTTTTGTTTACACACCGAGGCCCTTCACTCCTGTTCAGTGGAGTGATAGAGCTGGCGCTTTGATTTTGATGTGGGGTCCCGCCCCGCCGTCGGGGGTGGGCGGTCTTGTGGCTGTCGCCCCTGGGGGCGGGGGGGGGAATCCCGCATCTACACCTTTAAATGTCGATAACACATTGAGGATCTCACACCGTTATTCATTTTAAGCTACTTGTATTGATGCCTTTTCTAAGTATTGTTTAAATTCTATGTTCATTTTGTTTAACTTGATTGCATTATCTTTATTATAGGCCGGTGGTTCCGACGGACCACTGCTCCCCTCAAGAGATGGCACCTGGATAAGATACGTGTCTTGGCTTTGGTCCCATCCCATTGTGGGCCTTGTTGCCCACGTCGTGATACATCAATGTACTCGCTACACACTATAATCCGAGTTATACTCGGTACTTCTATATCTTATGTTCTTTCCTATTTTTACTATCCTTCTCCCCCCTTTCTCTCCCTCCCCCTTTCCCCATTCCCTCGGACCCTGGGGTATGCGGATGGAGTAATCCATAACGTTACATCTCAGACCCAATGACCCTTCATTGGTTGTCCCTGAACGTTCAAGGCATGAATTCCCCCCAAAAAGAGTCAAGGTTTTTAACTACCTTAAGCAACAAAAAATAGACATTGCCTGTTTGCAGGAAACACACTTTTCTTCCTCTTCCTGCCCCAAATATTTTGCGGCAAACTATCCCCAAGTCTATTTGGCTAATGGTCCTACTAAACAGAGAGGGGTCCTTATAGCTATACGTAAATCGATTCCCTTTATCTGTAACAAACATATAGCTGACCCTAATGGTAGATACCTTCTCCTGCAGGGTTCTGTTCAGGACAATGAAGTAACTATCATGACTTATTACGCCCCAAATGACAATCCGGGCCCATTTCTGTCTCATGTCTGCTCCTTGTTGCAGGTCCACCAGAAAGGCACCCTCCTGTTGGCGGGCGATTCTAATGTGACACTCAATCTTGCCCTTGATAAGTACCCGGCAGATCATAAAGCTCCCTCTCTTGCTTCAAAAAAAGTTTTGCTAGCCCTACAAAATCTTGATTTAGTGGACATATGGCGTGAGTTTCATCCCATGGGTAGGGACTACGACCACTCGTTTGTGTTACGGAAACATCTCCCTTTAATAGAATCGGTCTCGATTTTAGCAGTTCCTTGGTCGGATCACGACCCTGTTCTAACCGTTTGTCGCTCCCTACTTAGCAAACCACAACATGCTCCATGGGTGATGAATGATTCTCTTTTATCCTTCAAACCAATCCTCAGTGAAATCCAAGAAGCTTCTGCGGAATACTTTAGACTCAATGCAGGTTCTGTCTCGTCCCCAATAACACTATGGGAGGCTTATAAAGCTGTCCTCCGGGGTCGCGTTATTAGAATAGCGCCTCAACGCAAAAGAGAAAGGATTCAGGCCCGACGCAAGTTAGAGCAGAACTTGGAGGACCGATCGGCGGCCTTTAAGTTAACCCCCACCCCTGCTAATCGCAGATCTTTAGACAAAGCCTGTACAGACTTGGATCTATGTCTAACAGACGAAGCGGACCGATCCTTACGTTGGGCCCGCCAGAAATGGTATGATAAGGCAAACAAAACCAATTTGGCCAATAGGCTACGCACTTTTACCCCGAAATTTACCCCTATAACCTTGCGCACCCGCCATAATATCCTCATGGGAAACCCCCAGAAGGTCTTGGAAGAATTCTGCCATCGCCTTACCAAACTTTACTCCCCCCAAATCACTCTTCAATGCAGGGCCTGAATGCTTTCTTAAAAGAGTTATCTTTACCTTCCCTATCCGAATCCCATATCTCCCTAATGGACCGGGATATACAGGTCTCTGAGGTTCTCCAATGCATTAAGGAACTGAAAGTGGGCAAAAGACCAGGCCCAGACGGTTTCACCGCTCTGTATTACCGAAAATTTGCAGAGGTTCTGGTCCCACACCTAGCGGCTATGTATAACTCGGTCAAAGGAGGTCACACATTTACACCAGATTTGCTGACAGCCAATATAGTGATGATCCCTAAGCCAGATAAGGACCATTCCTCCTGGGCAAATTTTCGGCCAATCTCTTTAATTAATATTGACATGAAGATATTGACGAAAATTCTGGCCAACCGCCTGAATTCCTTCCTGATAAAAAAGGACCAGGTGGGATTCGTCCCCCGTAGGCAGGCAGGAGATGCTATTAGACGACTCCTCCAAATTCAACATATAGCTCATGAAAGGTCCCTGGAGACAATGTTTCTTTCTTTAGATGTCAATAAGGCCTTTGATACCTTATCCTAGCCCTATTTGACACAGGTTCTCACTCACTACGGTTTCGGCACCTCCTTTTTGAGTTGGGTCTCAGCCATATATCACTCCCCGCAGGCTAAAGTGCGTTACTATGGATATGAATCTCCCACTTTCCCTATTAAGAGGGGAACACGTCAGGGATGCCCACTCTCCCCACTTTTATTTATACTAGCTCTTGAACCCCTGGCAGAGGCCATACGCTCTCACCCAGATATATCAGGAGTAGAAGTAGCAGGCACTGCGCACAAATTGTCACTGTTTGTGGATGACATTTTATTAACCATTACTAAACCTAGAATCTCCCTCCCCAATTTATTCTCTCTCTTAGACTCCTTCGCCTCATTCTCAGGCCTTTCAGTTAACCCAGCAAAATCTAAAGCGATGTCTATCAACCTCCGGGCCCTGGAACTAGAATCCCTACAATCGGCATTCTCATTCCAGTGGTTAACCTCACTACCCTATTTGGGTATTAAACTTACTCCGAGGTACTCGGGATTATACCAAGCCAATTTTCCTCCGCTGTTCCGAAAGCTGGAGGCTATGCTTGCCTCTTGGTCCACACTCCGGATTTCTTGGTTCGGCAGAATAGCGACAGTACGCATGACGTACCTCCCTAAACTGCTCTATTATTTTAGAGTTCTACCAGTCCATGTGCCCCCTCATATCATTCGAATACATCAACGTAAAATTATGCAGTTTATATGGGGCCCCAAGAAACCCAGGATCAAGAGACAGGTACTTTACGCACGCAGAATCAATGGTGGCCTATCAGTTCCTAATCTGCAAGCATATTATACGGCAGTGGCGGCTGGTGCTCAAAATTTTTGGGGGGGCGCAAACAAACTGAAAAATTCTGAAAAAAAAACATCAATCGCAGCCTGTGTCATCAAAAATGCAGCCACTGTGTCATCAAAAACGCAGCCACTGTGTCATCAAAAACGCAGCCACTGTGTCATCAAAAACGCAGCCACTGTGTCATCAAAAACACAGCCACTGTGTCATCAAAAACGCAGCCACTGTGTCATCAAAAACGCAGCCACTGTGTCATCAAAAACGCATCCACTGTGTCATCAAAAACGCATCCACTGTGTCATCAAAAACGCATTCACTGTGTCATCAAAAACGCATCCACTGTGTCATCAAAAACGCATTCACTGTGTCATCAAAAATGCATTCACTGTGTCATCAAAAATGCATTCACTGTGTCATCAAAAACGCAGCCACTGTGTCATCAAAAACGCATTCACTGTGTCATCAAAAACGCATTTACTGTGTCATCAAAAACGCATCCACTGTGTCATAAAAAATGCATCCACTGTGTCATCAAAAACGCATTCACTGTGTCATCAAAAACGCATTCACTGTGTCATCAAAAATGCATTCACTGTGTCATAAAAAACGCATCCACTGTGTCATCAAAAACGCATTCACTGTGTCATCAAAAACGCAGCCACTGTGTCATCAAAAACGCAGCCACTGTGTCATAAAAAACGCATCCACTGTGTCATAAAAAATGCATCCACTGTGTCATCAAAAACGCATCCACAGTGTCATCAAAAACGCATTCACTGCGTCATCAAAAACGCATTCACTGTGTCATCAAAAACGCATTCACTGTGTCATAAAAAACGCATCCACTGTGTCATAAAAAATGCATCCACTGTGTCATCAAAAACGCATTCACTGTGTCATCAAAAATGCAGCCACTGTGTCATCAAAAACGCAGCCACTGTGTCATCAAAAACGCATCCACTGTGTCCACTGATCCCAGAAACCACGATTGTCTCCTTAATAACAGCCAGCATCTCTTTGAACAAGGGGGAAGAGGTGCAAGTTATCAAAGAAAGATAATGACAGTGATTTGGGGGGCTGGGAGAGGATGCTTTATGTGCTAGGGGCCACTTTGGGATCAGAGAGGATTTGTGCTGGGGGGGGGTCTAATTTTATATTCAACCCCCCTTCTAGCACAAATCCTCTCTGCTCCCAAAGTGGCCCCTAGCACATAAAGCATCCTCTCCCAGCCCCCCAAATCACTGTATCTTTGTTTGATAACGTCCTGTGTATGTGTCCATTCTCCTCCCCCTCCCCCTCTGTCTGTGTATAGGTGTCTTCAGTCCGTGTGTAGTGAGACAGGAGGGAGGGGGGGGAATGGGGAAGAGAGGGACAGATACATGCAGCTGTGCTGGAGCTCACCCTGCTTGCCAGACAGCAACACATCCCTCATTTACCTTCCTCCTGCAGCTCCGCTCAGCTGAAGAACGGAGCTGCCGACATCACTTCCGGCTCTCGTCTTCTTCACGAAAGCCGGAAGTGACCTCAAGATTTGAAAAGCAATGCTCCCGCCCATAGAATCACACTGATTCTACGAGCGGAAGCTAATCGGCGTTTTCGTTTGCGCCACAAGGCGGGTTAAAAGCCCGCAAATGAAGCGCCGCGTCTGCAATCTCGTGATTGCATTGACGTGGCGCTTCCCATAGTGCACTGGCGTCCGGCGCCACAGTGCACTTTGTTGAAGGACTTTTTTTTTTTTTTTTTTTGTTCTTAAAGGGGCCGTTTTAAAAAAAAATGTTTTTTTTTTTTTGAATTTTTTTTTTTTTTCCGACTACAGGAGGGGGGGGGGGGGGGGGCGGCGCCCTGGCGCCCCCTATGGACAGGCCGCCACTGTTATACGGCTGCGGGTATCGCCCCAATATCTCACCTTCATGAGAAACAACAAATGCCACTGTGGGCCACCATGGATTTAGTCAATGCACACCAACACCTCTAGCTTCTCTTCCTTGGCTTCCTAAAGCACATCGCCCGCTACCATAGGTCCCTGTCTGACTCACTCCCTTAAACTGTGGGATGCGGTTAAGTACTCAGCGGGCCTAATTTCTCCTCATCTCCCATTACTTCGTCTCCTCCATTGCCCTTTATTTCAACCAGGTTGTGATAATCTATTGCAGTTTAAATGGTGGTCTGATAACGGCTTCACAGATGTCCATTCGCTATTCACCCCAACCAAGATCATCCCTTTCGCGGCTTTACGTTCCTCACACGATATCCCCCTTAAGGAACATTACAGTTACCTGCAAATTAGGCATTTTCTCCAGCTTACAAAATCCCATTCGGCCCCCTTTACTATGACCCCATTTGAAAGCCTTTGTAGATCTCGCCCCTAATCCTCGGGTCTGATTTCCCTCATATATAGTGCTATAATTAATTCCATGACACCACCATTGAGATCCTATTATCTTCAATGGGTGGCCGAACTTGGAAAACAATTAGACCCGGAAGATTGGCAAGGTATGACTATTATGCTATCCAAATGCTCTAAGAATGTTCTCTTTTTTGGGGAACGCTTACAAAGTCTTCTATAGATGGTACTATACCGCGGCTAGATTAGCAAGCTTCATCCCATCTTATTCCCCCCTCTGTTTTCGCGGGTGCTCACAGGAGGGCACAATGGCACATATCTGGTGGACTTGTCCCAGGGTTTGCAGATTATGGGTCAGGGTATACGCACTACTACGCAATCTTTTTAACACCACTATAAAACGGAACCCTTTTGAAGCCCTTTTATGGAAACCGATTGCAGAACTTCTTCGTCCTGAACGCCAATTAGCAGCACATATTTTTACCGCAACTAAATTGACCATAGCAAGGGCCTGGAAAACCCCGAACCTCAGTTTTGAGGCAGTTAAAAACTGTCTGAATGATATCATGGTAAACGAGAAGCTTACGGCCATATTATTGGACACGCACGATAAATTCCTCAGGATATGGCAACCCTGGGTGACCCATAATCGTCCTTCGAGATTTGACCTAACGCTTCTTTCCCTATAATGAGCCTCCGTCCCCCCCACCCCAGGGTCCTCCCCCCCCCCTTTTTTTTTCTCTTCTTCTCACCCCCCTCTACCCCCACTCTCAATTCCTCTCTCCTTCCCCTTATTCAGGCCCTTGGGCTTAAGTCTACAGAGAATGGATATTTACGGTAATGAAAAGAAAGAAAAAAGTTTTTTTTCTTTTTTCATTATTAATGCAATGTTGCGTATTACCATAACATCTCGCTAGACATACTTTAAATGTTCAAGAGTGTTTGCAAACATAAAATTCTGTGTTTGCAGTTTACCGCTAGGCTAGTAAACACGAGATGAAGACTCTCCTTAGTATGTCGCCAGGCCTCGGCCTTGAGCTGCCTGAGACCAGGCTTTAAGCCTTGAATGTCAGTTCTACTTGCCGGATACCGGCAGTTTTATACCTGTTAACTCTAAATGTATCCATCACTGTACTACTCTGTTGATATATATCTTCAATAAAACTCTTTGTACAAGAAAATCCCAGTAGATCAGCAGTTTCTTGAAATACTCAGACCAGCCCCTCTGGCACCAACAACCATTCCACGTTCAAAGTCACTTAAATCCCCTTTCTTCCCCATTCTGACGCTCGGTTTAGACTTTAGCAAGTCGTCTTCACCACATCTAGATACCTAAATGCACTGAGTTGCTGCCATGTGCTTGGCTAATTAGCAATTTGTGTTACCAAGCAATGGAACAGGTGTACCTAATAAAGTAGCCTATGGATGAATTTATGCTTATGTAGGGGACCACCAAGAGTGTTACTCCAAACCAGCCACAGAAAGATTTAGATGATTTTTTTTTTTTATTATTATGTTTAACTAGATGGACTTGTGTCTTTTTTCAACCTAACTATGTAACTATGGTAACAGTCTCTATAGATCCTCCATCACACAAGGGGTCCCCCAACAAGTGCTCTAAAGAAGTGGTACTACACAAAACATGTTGAGCTATATAAGGGTCGTAGAATCCTCTACTAAGTATACTGCTTTGATTGCCAGTTTGTGGTTAATATATTGCTGCATATGAGTTGAGCCACCATAACATTCAACATAGGGTTCAGAATGCTACTGTGCTTTTAACTTGTATGGTTTTAAGATTTTAGTGATTTGCATTGAAAAAATACCCTAATGCACTGAGGATTTGACAAGATGGCTCCCAGACCATCAAAATAAAAGATGATATTCAACAGTGCCTAGAAATGACTTTTATGAAAAAGGATTAAAGTGGTTGTAAAGATTGAAGGTTTTCTACTTGCAGAAGTAATGATTTATGCAGCCTACACACGGTCGGACTTTTCGACCGGACTGGTCCGACGGATTTAGATTTGGAACATGCTTCAAATCTTCACGTCGTAACTCCGCCGGACCCAGAAATCCGCTTGTCTGTATGCTAGTCTGACGGACAAAAACCGACGCTAGGGCAGCTATTGGCTACTGGCTATCAACTTCCCTATTTTAGTCCGGTGTACATCATCATGTGTGAATCCATCGGACTTTGGTGTGATCATGTGTAGGCAAGTCCGTTCGTTAAAAA
Organism: Aquarana catesbeiana; assembly: GCF_042186555.1. Taxonomy (NCBI): domain Eukaryota; kingdom Metazoa; phylum Chordata; class Amphibia; order Anura; family Ranidae; genus Aquarana; species Aquarana catesbeiana. Next base: position 228,591,170 of record NC_133328.1, read on the forward strand.
GTCAGTCGGTAGTCCGTCAAAAGTCCATTGAAATCCCGTTGGACCAGTCCGGTCGGAAAGTCCGCCCGTGTGTATGCGTCTTCAGAGTACATTCAATTAAAATAGTGGATTACCCCTGGTAAAAATTCCATCAGTGTTGCTCTAATTATAAGCATGTACTGTACATCTTTTTTTTTAAAAACAGCCTTTACACAATTACCTGTTTGTGTGACAAAAGATCTGCCTGAACCTTATGTCTGAAACTGGCATCAGATGAGGCTCAAACACACCAGGCAAAATTTAGAGAATGTGCAAACAGAAGGCCAAGTGGCAGCCAAGCAAATCTGGGAAACAGATTATAGATGCTGAAAGACTTATAAAGCACTTACTGATCAAGTGGTGTGTGCCTTGTTACTGAACCTACAGGTTTAAATGATGATCTGCCCTAAACAACTAGAAATGGTGGAACGAGAAGCAAGCTGTCCTTTATGGGGTCCCTCGGGATTGATGAAAAGAGCGTCAATTACCTGAAGGAAGAAGTAGCTGAGAAATAAATTCAAACAGCTCATACCACATCCAAACAATGGAGGGAAATCTTGAGATAAACTGCAGCAGGACAGAGAGAAGGAAGTCCTAGGTAATGTCCAAGATAGGGTGAAAATAGACCCTCATTTTCAAGTCAACCTTTTCTCTATGTAGAACAAGAAGGGGTCATGAACTCAGAAACTGGTCTAGTTGTTAGCAATAAGGATGGCAACCTTGTGGGTAATTGTTGACACGGAATATCATTGATAGGTTGTAAATGTGATTTTTGAAGGGCTGACAGAACCAGGTGAGATCACACAAAGTCACAGGTGGACTTACTGGTAGACCTTTATTGAGCAACGTCCTGTACAAAGGCTTTTACCAAAGAGAACTACGAGAGCCAAGATTTGCCCCTTGATACCACTCCAGACCAAACACTGCTCCAAACTGTATTAGAGAAAGGTCAGGATGCATCCAATGAATGCATCCTGAATAAAACTTCCTAGCCTTGCACTATGCGAAGTATGTTTTCCAGATGCAATTGAAGACCTTATAAGAGGTGGATTGCCTAGCTTAAAGGAGTGTAGGAATATCAGAATTGGATAGATCCCTATCCTTTAGGACCTGGGCTTCAACAACCATGCAGTCAAAGCAAGCAACTGTGAAGCATTGTGCTAAACTGGTCCTTGGGAAAAAAGTTCTGTGCGATCTGGAAGAGAGTCGGCCAGGAGCCTAATGAGGTCCACGTACCACATCCGCCTGGGCCAATTTAATGTGATGAACGTTACCAGAATGCCTTCCAGCTAAATTATGCAGAGCAGATGAGGAAGGCACAGGGGAGGAAAAGTGCAGATCAGGCCAAAGTGATCCCATGGAGTCACTAGGGCTTCCACTGCAATGGCCAGAGAATTCCTGCACCTGTAGATAAACTTGCTTAGTTTTTTGTTGAATGTAGAAGCCAGGAGGTCCAGATGTAACTTTCTCCCTACTGTGGCAGAGGTCTTGAAACAACTCTGTGTAAAGAGCCAATTCATAGTTACATAGTAGGTGAGGTTGAAAAAAGACACCAGTCCATCCAGTTAAACCTGTGGTGTGTGTGCTTGTGTTTATGTCAATAGTACATTGTATATCCCTGTATGTTGCGATTGTAAGGGTGCCCATCTAATAGTTTTTTGAAACTATTGACACTCCCTGCTGATACCACCGCCTGTGGAAGAGAATTCAACATCCTTACCGCTCTGACAGTAAAGAACCCTCTACGCAGTATAAGGTTAAACCGCTTCTCTTCCAATTTCAGTGAATGGCCACGTGTCTTTTTAAATTCCCTAATAGGGCGTACACACGGTCGGACTTTGTTCGGACATTCCGACAACAAAATCCTAGGATTTTTTCCGACGGATGTTGGCTCAAACTTGTCTTGCATACACACGGTCACACAAAGTTGTCGGAAAATCCGATCGTTCTGAACGTGGTGACGTAAAACACGTACATCGGGACTATAAACGGGCAGTGGCCAATAGCTTTCATCTCTTTATTTATTCTGAGCATGCGTGGCACTTTGTCCGTCGGATTTGTGTACACACGATCGGAATTTCCGACAACGGATTTTGTTGTCGGAAAATTTTATCTCCTGCTCTCCAACTTTGTGTGTCGGAAAATCCGATGGAAAATGTCCGATGGAGCCCACACACGGTCGGAATTTCCGACAACACGCTCCGATCGGACATTTTCCATCGGAAAATCCGACCGTGTGTATGGGGCATTACACTGAAAAGTTTTTTTCCCTATGCTAGGGTCACCAGTTTGGAATTAGTACATCGCTCCTCTCCAGAGAGAATAAGTTCAATGCTTTTAGTCTTTCTCCATAGCTGAGATCATCTAGTCCCTTTATTAGCTTTGTTGCTCTTCTCTGGACTCTTTCCAGTTCCAACACATCCTTCTTAAGAACTGGTACCCAGAACTGGACTGCATACTCAAGATGCAGCCGGACCAGAGTCTTGTAGAATGGGAGAATTTTTGTTTTATCTCTGGAGTGAATCCCCTTTTTAATGCATACCAATATTCTGTTGACCTTGTTTGCAGTAGTTTGATATTGCATGCCATTGCTGAGCCTGTTGTCTACCAGGACCCCAGGTCCTTTTCCATCCTAGATTGCCCCAGAGGTTCTCCCCCTAGTGAGTAACTTGCGTTCATATTTTTTTGCACCCAAATGCATTACTTTACATTTTCAAGATTAAACCTCATCTGCCATGTAGTTGCCCACCCCATTATTTTATTGAGGTCTTCTTGTAAGGTTTCCACTTCCTGCGCAGAAGTTATTGCTCTGCTTAACTTTGCATCATCAGCAAATACTGAGATTGAGCCATTTATCCCATCCTCTATATCACGGGTCGGCAACCTATGGTGCGCCGCCGCTAAATGTCCAGCCCGTCACTAAGGGTCTTTCCCAGGACCCGGCACCTTCATTCCGGGACAATACAGTGTCCCGGAATGAAGCTGATAGAGGAGCAAACCCCACCATAGTGCTGTCACTGGCTCTGCCTCCACCACCACCACCTGAGAGACTCTGCTACTGGCAAGGCCACTGGCTGCTAGAGCCACCTGGCATCTAGCAACCAGTGACGTCATGGCTGTGACTCCCTGCCCTGCATTCAAAATGGAGGAGGAGTTAACTTCCTCCTCTTCCTCCACGCTTAGTGCTCTCCACGGGTCAGCTCCGCCTCCACCACGGACGTCTGGCACCCACCTCCTCTATGTTCTCCAGGCCAGCTCCGCCTGCACCACGATGTCCACTCCACCCACCTCCTCTATCAACTCTGGGCTGCAGAATCCAGCATGCTTTAAAGCACGGGACTCCCACTGCCACTGGGAGGAGCCACAGCAGCGGGGGGGGGGGGCATTCATCTTCCCCGGGAGATGGGGCACTGGTATGTTAGACTGGTGGCAGGCTGTAAGTTCAAGTGACACTGCACATGGGCAGGCTGCAGGTTCAAGTGACACTGCACAGTGGGCAGGCTGCAGGTTCAAGTGACACTGCACAGTGGGCAGGCTGTGGGTTCAAGGGACAGTGCATCTGGGCAGGCTGTGGGTGGCAAGTGAAATGCCACATCTGGTGGCAGGCGATGGTGGCAAGTGACACGCTGCATCTGGTGGCAAGCGACAGTAGCAAGTAACACGCTGCATCTGATGGCAAGTGATGGTGGCAAGAAACAGGCTGCATCTGATGGCAAGTGACAGTGACAAGTGACAGGCTGTAACTGGTGACAAGCGACAGTGGCAAATAACACGCTGCATCTGATGGCAGGTGACAGTGGCAAGTAACACGCTGCATCTGATGGCAAGCGACGGTGGCAAGTAACAAGCTGCATCTCGTGGCAGGTGACAAGCTCAGGGTTCCCACTGATTCAGCATTATGGTGAGTTGAACTATTTCATTATATATTATAACATAGTAATAGAAATAATGTAATTTGATCATCCTGACACCATATCAAGCATGGTGTCGGGATGATTTAGGTGCTTACACCAGCCATTCACTTGACAGGGCGCTGTAATGTAAAGGGGTCCACAGGTGCAGGAGGCTGTGTAATGTAAATGGGTCCAGAGGTGCGGGGGCTGTGTAATTTAAAGGGGGCTGACCCCTGCTCTATATCATTAAAAATTAAATTAAACAGAATTGGTCCCATGACCGATTCTTGGGGGGGCCCCGCTTACCACACCGCACCATTCCAAGTACTCGCTATTAATCACCCTTTGGACCCGCCCCTGTAGCCAGCTTTTAATCCAGGTACTCACCCTATGGTCCATGCTGACAGACCTCAGTTTGTACAGTAAAAGTTTATGGGGAACTGTATCAAATGCTGTTGCAGAATCCAGATACACCACATCTACAGGCCTTCCTTTATCTCAATGGCAGCTCACTTCTTCATAGAAGGTTAATAGATTGGTCTGGTAAGAACGATTCCTCATGAATCCATGCTGATTACCACTAATGATATTGTTTTCAGTACTGAGATCTTGGATATAATCCCTTATCATCCCCTCCAATAGCTTGCAGACTATTGATGTTAGGCTAACTGGCCTGTAGTTTCCAGGGATGTCTCCGCCCCTTTTTTAAATATTGGTACAATGTTGGCTTTTCTCTAATCAGCTGGTACCATTCCAGTCAGTAAACTGTCCATAAAAATTTAGGAACAATGGTCTAGCTATCACCTGACTCAGTTCCTTAAGGACCCTCGGGTGTAAGCCATCCGGTCCTGGTGACTTATTTATGTAAGGTACCAAAATATAGAATAAACAATCAATTTGAAAAAATATACATTTTATTTAAACAATTCTTTAAAAACGCAATGAGCATTTACAAGAGTTAAGTATTATTTCTTTAAACATGTACAACCACTTCTTACTCTACAGGTTTCGCTCAGAGGAGCTTCTTCAGGAGTTTTTGGAAGTGTCACATGAAGTATTATATACTATAAAGAAAACAACAATTGTAAATGGGTATGCTTAAAAATTGCCATAAGTAAAATCACATGGCATGTTAATAGGACAAATCCCTATATGTTGTGGTTGTTCAGGTGCTTATATAATAGTATCTTGAAACTATCGATGCCCCCCGCTGAGAACACCGCCTGTGGAAGGGAATTCCACATCCTTGCCGCTCTTACGGTAAAGAATCCTCTACATAGTTTGAGGTTAAACCTCTTTTCTTCTAATTTTAATGAGTGGCCACGAGTCTTGTTAAACTCCCTTCCGCAAAAAAGTTGTATCCCTATTGTGGGGTCACCAGTATGGTATTTGTAAATTGAAATCATATACCCTCTCAAGCGTCTCTTCTCCAGAGAGAATAAGTTCAGTGCTCGCAACCTTTCCTCATAACTAACAGTTACAGCATTGCATGACTGCGCAATTGTCAGTTAAAGTGGTTGTAAACCCTGTACTACCACTTTTACCTACAGGTAAGCCTATAATAAGGCTTACCTATAAGTACTGTAAATATCTCCTAAACCTGCATGGCTTAGGACATATATACCATATACACATGCTCCGACATCATCGGCGCATGTGCACTGAAGAAACGGCTCGATCGTGCCATTTCTAAAGGGCCTGTATTCCTGCGCGCGTGACGTCATTGCGGCTCCGGCCAATCACAGCGCCAAAAGCCGCAAACCCGTAAATAACTCCGGGAGACATGTCAACGGTCACAGCAGTGTATGGGGACTGCTGCAACAGCTTCGATCTAAAGTAAATATTTCATAATGAGCTAGTATGCAATACATACTAACTCATTATGCCTTTGTCTTGCAGGTTTTTTTTTTTTTGGAGAGATTACAAACACTTTAAAGTAGTGCAGCGCCACATAGCAAAAAATGGCCTGGTCATGAAGCGTATAAAACCTTCCGAAGCTTAAGTGGTTAATGAATGATCAAGAAAAATATTTTCACCTGTTTAAAAATTAGATAAAATTGTTCAGAATAGAGAATGTTTGGAAAAGAGAAAAAAATGGAAAAGAGAAAAAAACGGAAAAGAGAATGTACTTCATTGTGATCAAATACTACTAAAAGGCACTGGGAGGCCAGAAAAATTCAGACTTTGAAAAAATAGGGCTAAAAGAGCGATACAAAGAAAGAAAAACATAACAATCAGAAAGCAGCATGTCCTTGATATAGTTTAAACGTTAACTAATGGCATACAAAGTGCATTCTGCACTGTCAAATAACAAAAAAGTTATATATAGTACGCATACTTTACAAATAGATAATTGTAAACACATAACTCTAAAATGTCACCAAGAAATCATTACTGAAAAATGTATAATTTTTGAGCACTTATCAGTATTGTTAAATAAGGAGGCTGGGAATTGGGATGTATGAAATATAGTAAAAATATTGAATATTGATACACAGAGCATTGGAGATACATGAATGTATTGCATGGAGTTACATGAATGAAAAAACTGTATGTCTGTTGTCATGGTGCTCAGTAGGGATGAGCCGAACACCCCCCAGTTCGGTTCGCAGCAGAACATGCGAACAGGCAAAAAATTTGTTCGAACACGAGGACACCGTTAAAGTCTATGGGACACAAACATGAATAATGAAAAGTGCTAATTTTAAAGGCTTAAATGCAAGTTATTGTCATAAAAAGTGTTTGGGGACCTGGGTCCTGCCCCAGGGGACATGTATCAATGCAAAAAAAGTTTTTAAAATGGCCGTTTTTTCGGGAGCAGTGATTTTATTAATGCTTAAAGTGAAACAATAAAAGTGAAATATTCCTTTAAATTTCGTACCTGGGGGGTGTCTATAGTATGCCTGTAAAGTGGAGCATGTTTCCTGTGTTTACAACAGTCCCTACATAAAGTGACATTTCTAAAGAGAAAAAAAGTCATTTAAAAGTACTCGCGACTATAATGAATTGTCGGTCCCAGCAATACACATAAAAGTAATTGAAAAAAATGGCATGGGATTCCCCCACAGTCCATTACCAGGCCCTTTGGGTCTGGTATGAATATTAAGGGGAACCACGAACCAAAATTTAAAAAAATAAATTGCGTGGGGGTCCCCCCAAATTCCATACCAGGCCCTTCAGGTCTGGTATGGATGTTAAAGGGAACCCCACGCCAAAATTTAAAAAAAAATGGCGTGGGGGTCCCCCTCAAAATCCATACCAGACCCTTTAGGTCTGTGACACTGTGACGTCCCCGGGTTACCCCGACCCCCTGTGACGCACGGGGACATCCCTATGGCTTCCCCATGGCGTCAGAGGGCACCGCATGGCCCCGCCCTTAGTTATAAAAGAACTGTCGCCTGAGAGGACGGTCGTTATGGCGGATGCCTCCCATGGAGGCAGATCAGTGGCGGCATGCAGGTTTTTCTTCTTTTTCGGTCTGTCGGCGGAGAAAGAGAAGAAGAAGAAGACTTTGTGGGACATTTTTATTTTTTTATTTTTTAATAAAGGACTTGTTCCAAGCCGTGCCATGTCATTTTTACCATTTTCACACTTTTTTGTGAAATGGTAGGGGTACATTTGTACCCGTTACCATTTCACACAGGGGGGAGGCAGGGATCTGGGGTCCCCTTGTTAAAGGGGGCTTCCAGATTCTGATAAGCCCCCTGCCTGCAGACCCCCACAACCACCGGGCAAGGGTTGTGGGGATGAGGCCCTTGTTCCCATTAACATGGGGACAAGGTGCTTTGGGGGACTATCCCAAAGCACCCTCACCATGTTGAGGGTATGTGGCCTGGTACGGTTCAGGAGGGGGAGTGCTCTCTCATCCCCCCTCTTTTCCTGCAGCCTGTCAGGTTGCGTGCTCAGATAAGGGTCTGGAATGGATTTTTGAGGGGATACCCACGCCATTTTTATTTCATTTTGGCATGGGGTTCCCCTTAAAATCCATACCAAACCTGGAGCGTCTAGTATGGATTTTGAGGGGGACCCCCACGCCATTTTTAAAAAAAATTTTGGCGTAGGGTTCCCCTTAATATCCATACCAAACCTGAAGGGCCTGGTATGGAATTTGGGGGGACCCCCACTCAATTTTTTTTTACATTTTGGTTCGGGGTTCCCCTTAATATTCATACCAGACCCAAAGGGCCTGGTAATGGACTGTGGGGGAATCCCATGCCGTTTTTTTCAATGACTTTTATGTGTATTACTGGGACCGACAATTCATTATAGCCGCGAGTACTTTTAAATGACTTTTTTTCCTTTAGAAATGTAATTTTGTGCAGGAACTGTTGTAAACACGGGAAACATGCGCCACTTTACAGGCATACTATAGACACCCCCCCCCCCCCCGGGTACGAAATTTAAAGGAATATTTCACTTTTATTGTTTCACTTTAAACATTATTAAAATCACTGCTCCCAAAAAAAGGTCATTTTTGAAACTTTTTTTGCATTGATACATGTCCCGTGGGGCAGGACCCAGGTCCCCAAACACTTTTTATGACAATACCATGCATATAAGCCTTTAAAACTAGCACTTTTGATTTCTCCCATAGACTTTTAAAGGGGTGTTCCGTGGCTTTCGAGCAGGCAAACACCCGATGTTCATGGACATTGGGCTCATCCCTAGTGCTCAGATGTCTGCTGTACCTTCCAGGTAAAGATTTTTCAAATGTGTCACCTCAACCCCAAATCCACATTCCTACCAAAATGTTATACATCTGCATAGTTCCCAACTGTAACTGATTTTTAGGGGCTGTCCCTGATTTGGAACAAAGTCCCCCTGTCCCTCTTTCCTCCTCGATTGTCCCTCATTTTGGTCTGATCTATATAGGTAGTGTATTTTAAATACAACTATCTTACAAAAAGTGTTTCCCAGTGCTAAACCTTTCAACCATTTTCCAAATTGCTGCATTTGTACATTTTAACCCTTTCATGACTAAGCCTATTTTTTGAAATGTGGTGTTTACAAGTTAAAATCCGTATTTTTTGCTAGAAAATTACTTAGAGTTCCCAAACATTATATATGTTTTTTTAGCAGAGAATCTAGAGAATAAAATGGAGATTGTTGCAATATTTTATATCGCACGGTATTTGTGTAGCGGTGTTTTAAACACAAATTTTTGGAAAAGGGACACTTTCATGAATTTTAAAAAATCCAAACAGTAAAGTTACCCCAATTTTTTGTATAATGTGAAAGATGATGTTACGCCGAGTAAATAGATACCAAACATGTCACCCTTTATAATTGCACGCACTCGTGGAATGGCGACAAACTACGGTACCTATGAATTTCCATAGGTGACGCTTTAAATTTTTTTTTACGGTCACCAGATTAGAGTTACAGAGGAGGTCTAGGGCTAGAATTATTGCTCTCGCTCTGACGATCGCGGCGATATCTCACATGTGTGATTTGAACACCGTTTACATATGCGGGCGCGACTTCCGTATGCGTTTCCTTCGCTGCGCGAGCTCGCGGGGACGGGGGCGCTTTAAAAAAAAAATTTTTTTAAATCTATTTTATTTTTTTTTATACTTGTAAACTGCGTTTAAAAAAAACATTTTTTTAAAAAATTTTATTGCTGTCACAAGGAATGTAAACATCCCCTTGTGACAGTAATAGGTGGTGACAGGTACTCTTTACGGAGGGATCGGGGGTCTAAAAGACCCCCGATCCCTGCTTTGCACTTCACAGTATTCAGATCGCCGAAAACTAATTTTTTAAATTTGGCGCCATTGGCAGCCGAGTAAACGGGAAGTGACATCATGACGTCGCTTCCGCGTTTACATTCAGAAGGCTGGAACGAAGCCGCCCACAGCTTCGTTCCAGCCCGCCCCCAGCCGCCGAAGGCGGCCGATTGGACACCGGGCTTCCCGATCGCACGGGAGGCCCGGTAAGAGCGGCGGGTGGTGGCGGGAGGGGGGGTGACCCCTCCCGCTCCTCTGGTATAACAGCCGAGCGGCTTTTAGCCGCATCGGTTGTTATACTCCGATAGCCGATTGCCCGCTCTAAACAACGGTACCGGGATGATGCCTGCAGCTACGGGCATCATCCTGGTATAACCCCCGAAAGCTCGCTGCAAGAGACTGAACCCGGCTGCAAGAACTAATCCTCTTTGGACCTGGCATGCCCTGCAGGAACCGCTGTGACCTGTAGTTCCACCGCATCTCTCCAGCCCAGCCAACCGACCCTAATGCAACTTCTCCAACTTCCATGTGAGTGGATATTGTTGTTTTAATAAAATGTATTTATGATTTATACTCAGAGGCGCCCCTCTCCTTGTTGTTGTTTTAGCTTGCTGGACCCTGCTTTTGGTTCCTTTGGTGGCCGCCCTGACTGACCTCTTGTATATACTCCCAGTATATATGCATGAACTTACACATGCATTTTTACAGTTTTCAGTTTCTGGACTAATCGGTTTTACTTTCAAGGTAACTGTGCTTTGCGCCTTTTTACTTGTATAACCCCCGAAAGCCGAGTATGCAGATATGCATACGGTCGGCGGGAAGGGGTTAAAAGCCAATATAAAGGAATAGTAGTTGTGAAAAAAAAAAACTTGTGGGTTTAACTATTTTTTTTTCCGAATAATTCTCCTTTGATCTTCCTGGCGGTAATCCCGATTGTGGCTCGGGGTGAATTTTAATTAGGATTACTCAGAATTGCATCGCAGTATCCTGGGAAAGTTACTTACCTTGTCCCCAGGATCCTGTGTGCAGGCTGTGTCCTCCGCTTGATTTATCAATGTGCCGGGCTCCGTTCCATGCAAGCGTCGCGATGCACGGGGACGGAGCCTGGTGACAAATTCAAAAAGTGAAAAAATAACATAACACATACAGTAACGTAATCTGTAAGATTACAGTGTACTGTATAAAAATTATTTCACATCCCTTTTATCCCTAATGCTTTGTCCAGTATTATTATATTATATATACTGTTCTTTCTGCCTGGAAACTGGAGCTTGTCCATAGTAACCAAAAAGTGTCCCTTTACGTCAAAAGTGGTTTTAGACCAGCTAGAAAACAGCGATAGTAAATTAGAATCACTTGCAGGATTGAGCAATAGTGATTCGTGGGGAAATTCGTGATCAAACACTGAAAGTAACAACAGCGACAATTATGCAACTGAGCAAATTTCAGTGTTTTTGATTTGATTACATTATTGAATACAATTTATTATTATTATATTATTATTTGTTATAATTATTTATAGTTATTTATTATAGTATAATGTATGATTTTGTTTCAAACTTTATCATATACCCGGGATGTCTACTAGACTCTTGTTTGGACATATTTAACCACTTGCCGACCGCCTCACGCTGATATACGTCAGCAGAATGGCACGGGCAGGCAAAATCACGTATTACGTGATTGCCTTCCCTTCCCGCGGGCGGGTGGTCCAACCGGACTCCCCCCTGGTGCCCAAGGCGGTCGGCTTTGGTCTGGCAGCGATCAGAGGTGAGGGGGAGGCCATCCATTCGTGGCCCCCCCCCCCTCGCGATCGCTCCCAGCCAATGGGAACCATCCCCTGCTTCTGTGTAGTACACAGAAGCAGAGGATGTGATGTCATCTCTCCTCGGCTCGGCAGTTTCCGTTCCGGCGCCGAGGAGAGAATACATCTCAGTGAGTTACACAACACTACACCCCACAGTAGAACATGCCAGGCATACTTTACACCCCCGATCACCCCCCAATCACCCCCCCCCCCCCGTCACACTGACACCAAGCAGTTTTTTTTTTTTTTCTGATTACTGCATGGTGTCAGTTTGTGACAGTTAGAAGTGGTAGGGCAGTTAGTGTTAGCCCCCTTTAGGTCTAGGATACCCCCCTAACCCCCCCTAATAAAGTTTTAACCCCTTGATCACCCCCTGTCGCCAGTGTCGCTAAGCGATCATTTTTCTGATCGCTGTATTAGTGTCGCTGGTGACGCTAGTTAGGGACGTAAATATTTAGGTTCGCCGTCAGCGTTTTATAGCAACAGGGACCCCCATATATTACCTAATAAATGTTTTAACCCCTTGATTGCCCCCTAGTTAACCCTTTCACCACTGATCACCGTATAACTGTTACGGGTGACACTGGTTAGTTCGTTTATTTTTTATAGTGTCAGGGTGCCCGCCGTTTATTACCGAATAAAGGTTTAGCCCCCTGATCGCCCGGCGGTGATATGTGTCGCCCCAGGCAGCGTCAGATTAGCGCCAGTACCACTAACACCCACGCACGCAGCATACGCCTCTCTTAGTGGTATAGTATCTGAATGCATCAATATCTGATCCGATCAGATCTATACTAGCGTCCCCAGCAGTTTAGGGTACCCAAAAACGCAGTGTTAGCGGGATCAGCCCAGATATCTGCTAGCACCTGCGTTTTGCCCCTCCGCCTGGCCCAGCCCACCCAAGTGCAGTATCGATCGATCACTGTCACTTACAAAACACTAAACGCATAACTGCAGCATTCGCAGAGTCAGGCCTGATCCCTGCGATCGCTAACAGTTTTTTTGGTAGCGTTTTGGTGAACTGGCAAGCACCAGCCCCAGGCAGCGTCAGGTTAGCGCCAGTACCGCTAACACCCACGCACGCACCGTACACCTCCCTTAGTGGTATAGTATCTGAACGGATCAATATCTGATCCGATCAGATCTATACTAGCGTCCCCAGCAGTTTAGGGTTCCCAAAAACGCAGTGTTAGCGGGATCAGCCCAGATACCTGCTAGCACCTGCATTTTGCCCCTCCGCCTGGCCCAGCCCACCCAAGTGCAGTATCGATCGATCACTGTCACTTACAAAACACTAAACGCATAACTGCAGCGTTCGCAGAGTCAGGCCTGATCCCTGCGATCGCTAACAGTTTTTTTGGTAGCGTTTCGGTGAACTGGCAAGCACCAGCGGCCTAGTACACCCCGGTCGTAGTCAAACCAGCACTGCAGTAACACTTGGTGACGTGGCGAGTCCCATAAGTGCAGTTCAAGCTGGTGAGGTGGCAAGCACAAGTAGTGTCCCGCTGCCACCAAGAAGACAAACACAGGCCCGTCGTGCCCATAATGCCCTTCCTGCTGCATTCGCCAATTCTGATTGGGAACCCACCACTTCTGCAGCGCCCGTACTTCCCCCATTCACATCCCCAACCAAATGCAGTCAGCTGCATGAGTGCCATTTTCTTTATGTCCTCCCGAGTACCCCTACCCAACGAACCCCCCAAAAATGATGTCATGTCTGCAGCAAGCACGGATATAGGCGTGACAAACGCTATTATTGTCCCTCCTGTCCTGACAATCCTGGTCTTTGCATTGGTGAATATTTTGAACGCTACCATACATTAGTTGAGTATTAGCGTAGGGTACAGCATTGCACAGACTAGGCACACTTTCACAGGGTCTCCCAAGATGCCATCGCATTTTGAGAGACCCGAACCTGGAATCGGTTACAGTTATTAAAGTTAGTTACAAAAAAAAGTGTAAAAAAAAAAACCACAATTAAAAATATAAAATAAAAAAAAATAGTTGTCGTTTTATTGTTCTCTCTCTCTCTATTCTCTCTGTATTGTTCTGCTCTTTTTTACTGTATTCTGTTCTGCAATGTTTTATTGTTATTATGTTTTATCATGTTTGCTTTTCAGGTATGCAATTTTTTATACTTTACCGTTTACTGTGCTTTATTGTTAACCATTTTTTTGTTTTCAGGTACACCATTCACGACTTTGAGTGGTTATACTAGAATGATGCCTGCAGGTTTAGGTATCATCTTGGTATCATTCTTTTCAGCCAGCGGTCAGCTTTCACGTAAAAGCAATCCTAGTGGCTAATTAGCCTCTAGACTGCTTTTACAAGCAGTGGGAGGGAATGCCCCCCCCCCACCGTCTTCCGTGTTTTTCTCTGGCTCTCCTGTCTCAACAGGGAACCTGAGAATGCAGCCGGTGATTCAGCCTGACCATAGAGCTGATCAGAGACCAGAGTGGCTCCAAACATCTCTATGGCCTAAGAAACCGGAAGCTACGAGCATTTTATGACTTAGATTTCGCCGGATGTAAACAGCGCCATTGGGAAATTGGGGAAGCATTTTACCACACCGATCTTGGTGTGGTCAGATGCTTCGAGGGCAGAGGAGAAATCTAGGGTCTAATAGACCCCAATTTTTTCAACTAAGAGTACCTGTCACTACCTATTGCTATCATAGGGGATATTTACATTCCCTGAGATAACAATAAAAATGATTTAAAAAAAAAATGAAAGGAACAGTTTAAAAATATGATAAAAAAGCAAAAAAATAATAAAGAAAAAAAAAAAAAAGCACCCCTGTCCCTCCTGCTCTCGCGCTAAGGCGAACGCAAGCGTCGGACTGGCGTCAAATGTAAACAGCAATTGCACCATGCATGTGAGGTATCACCGTGAAGGTCAGATCGAGGGCAGTAATTTTAGCAGTAGACCTCCTCTGTAAATCTAAAGTGGTAACCTGTAAAGGCTTTTAAAGGCTTTTAAAAATGTAGTAATTTTGTTGCCACTGCACGTTTGTGCGCAATTTTAAAGCATGTCATGTTTGGTATCCATGTACTCGGCCTAAGATCATCTTTTTTATTTCATCAAACATTTGGGCAATATAGTGTGTTTTAGTGCATTAAAATTTAAAAAAGTTTGTTTTTTCCCCAAAAAATGCGTTTGAAAAATCGCTGCACAAATACTGTGTGAGAAAAAAAAATGAAACGCCCACCATTTTAATCTGTAGGGCATTTGCTTTAAAAAAAATATATAATGTTTGGGGGTTCAAAGTAATTTTCTTGCAAAAAAAAATAATTTTTTCATGTAATCAAAAAGTGTCAGAAAGGGCTTTGTCTTCAAGTGGTTAGAAGAGTGGATGATGTGTGACATAAGCTTCTAAATGTTGTGCATAAAATGCCAGGACAGTTAAAAACCCCCCAAATGACCCCATTTTGGAAAGTAGACACACCAAGCTATTTGCTGAGAGGCATGTCAACTCCATGGAATATTTTATATTGTGACACAAGTTGCGGGAAAGAGACAATTTTTTTTTTTTTTTTTTGCACAAAGTTGTCACTAAATGATATATTGCTCAAACATGCCATGGGAATAAGTGAAATTACACCCCAAAATACATTCTGTTGCTTCTCCTGAGTACGGGGATACCACATGTGTGGGACTTTTTGGGAGCCTAGCCGTGCACGGGACCCCGAAAACCAAGCACCGCCTTCAGGCTTTCTAAGGGCGTAAATTTTTGATTTCACTCTTCACTGCCTATCACAGTTTCGGAGGCCATGGAATGCCCAGGTGGCAAAAAAACACCCAAAATGACCCCATTTTGGAA
This sequence comes from Aquarana catesbeiana, assembly GCF_042186555.1. Taxonomy (NCBI): domain Eukaryota; kingdom Metazoa; phylum Chordata; class Amphibia; order Anura; family Ranidae; genus Aquarana; species Aquarana catesbeiana. The sequence goes on from NC_133328.1 coordinate 228,606,434, forward strand.
AGTAGACACCCCGAGCTATTTGCTGAGAGGTATAGTGAGTATTTTGCAGACCTCACTTTTTGTCACAAAGTTTTGAAAATTGAAAAAAGAAAAAAAAAATGTTTTTCTTGTCTGTCTTCATTTTCAAAAACAAATGAGAGCCGCAAAATACTCACCATGCCTCTCAGCAAATAGCTTGGGGTGTCTACTTTCCAAAATGGGGTAATTTGGGGGGGGGGGTTTGTGCCACCTGGGCATTCCATGGCCTCCGAAACTGTGATAGGCAGTGAAGAGTGAAATCAAAAATTTACACCCTTAGAAATCCTGAAGGCGGTGATTGGTTTTCGGGGCCCCGTACGCGGCTAGGCTCCTAAAAAGTCCCACACATTTGGTATCCCCATACTCAGAAGAAGCAGCTAAATGTATTTTGGGGTGCAATTCCACATATGCCCATGGCCTGTGTGAGCAATATATCATTTAGTGACAACTTTGTGCAAAAAAAAAAAAAAAAAACATTTGTCACTTTCCCGCAACTTGTGTCAAAATATAAAATATTCCATGGACTCAACATGCCTCAAAGCAAATAGCTTGGGGTGTCTACTTTCCAAAATGGGGTCATTTGGGGGGGGTTTATGCCATCTGGGCATTTTATGGCCTTCAAAACTGTGATAGGTAGTGAGGAGTAAAATCAAAAATTTACGCCCTTAGAAATCCTGAAAGCAGTGATTGGTTTTCGGGGCCCCGTACGTGGCTAGGCTCCCAAAAAGTCCCACACATGTGGTATCCCCGTACTCAGGAGAAGCAGCTGAATATATTTTGGGGTGCAATTCCACATATGCCCATGGCCTGTGTGAGCAATATATCATTTAGTGACAACGTTTTGTAATTTTTTTTTTTTGTCATTATTCAATCACTTGGGACAAAAAAAATGAATATTCAATGGGCTCAACATACCTCTCAGCAATTTCCTTGGGGTGTCTACTTTCCAAAATGGGGTCACTGTAGGGGTTTTGTACTGCCCTGCCATTTTAGCACCTCAAGAAATGACATAGGCAGTCATAAATTAAAGGCTGTGTAAATTCCAGAAAATGTACCCTAGTTTGTAGGCGCTATAACTTTTGCGCAAACCAATAAATATACACTTATTGACATTTTTTTTACCAAAGACATGTGGCCGAATACATTTTGGCCTAAATGTATGACTAAAATTGAGTTCATTGGATTTTTTTTATAACAAAGTAGAAAATATAATTTTTTTTCAAAATTTTCAGTCTTTTTCCGTGTATAGCGCAAAAAATAAAAACGGCAGAGGTGATCAAATACCATCAAAATGTGGGAGCTCTATTTGTGGGAAGAAAAGGACGCAAATTTTGTTTGGGTACAGCATTGCATGACCGCGCAATTAGCAGTTAAAGCGACGCAGTGCCAAATTGTAAAAAGTGCTCTGGTCAGGAAGGGGGTAAATCCTTCCGGGGCTGAAGTGGTTAAGTGAGTTATTCCTAAGAATTACAGGCCTACAATATAAAAAGCCAAATTTCCATGCAAAACAATGTACTGCTTTGAGACGCAAAAATCTGACATAATCATACCACCATGCTTTTGCTGATAGCTGTCCCTCGTTCCCATCTCAAAAAGTTGGGAGGTATGCAGCTGCCTCAGAATCTATGCTCCTGCATTATCAGTGCTATCCCAACCCTATATCACACCGGTGTCCCTTCTACTCCTACACTACATTTCTATCCTAGACTTGTGCCCTCTCATCTTTAACATCATGTTTTCTCCAAATGCTTCATCAAAACTGTGTTCCCTTCTACACCTGCACTCACCAAAGTTAAAGAGTATGTAGACCCAACATTTCATATTCCTGATATGAGCCTACTGCATTGTACTTGTATGAAGAATTATCCTGTTCTCTTTGTATTGCTTCCTCCGTGTGAAATTTCTGGTGTTCCTGCCATCCCTCTACTTTCCTATTAAAAACTGACCACATTAAGCAGGAGAACACACTATAGTCAAATCTCTAGCTATGCTGGGAACTCAGTCTGTTCTCCTTCAATGATCTGACTTTCAGACCAGTACTGACCCCCCCCCCACAGCCATTAACTGGGAAGCTCTGTGTACTGCTGCTTCTCCTCCCCCCAGCTCTTATGCAGCTGAGAACAGAGGGAAAGTGATCACTTGAGAAAAAAAGGTATTTATAATGTTTGTATATACAAATGTTTTGATTTTCATTTCTATTTTAAACTGAATAGTTTGTTTTACAAGGTGATGGTTTACAATCACTTTAACCTCACACATATAACAGACTGTATACATTACATTTTTAGCTTTGTATGCTACAGTTGTCAGTTGTTTTCCCTAAACAAGATATGTTCCCTTCCCTCGCCACACATGCATTTCATCCTATAACTTGTCACAAACTTACACTATTGGCGGCATCCATTCACATCCACACCCATGATCACGGTGTATGCCCGGCATTAAGGCGTGTACAGTTTAAAAATAGCTGCTTTACTGACAGAAGAATAAAATACATCGCTATGACCAGGGCCGGACTTACCATTGGGCTTGACTGGGCTCAAGCCCATGGGCCCCGGCCAATAGGGGGCCCGCCCGTTTTGAAAGCCGCTGAGAGTGGCCGAAAGCTGGCGAGAGTCACTGAGGGTGGACGAAAGCCGCCGAGAACCGCCGAGGGCGGCCAAAAGCCACCGAGATACACAGGACATACAGCTCTGTATCTCGGAGGCGCCATTTTTAAACTGAAAGGCTGCAATGACAATGCAGCAATGACACTGGAGCAAGGCTACACTGACAAGTCTGCAAATGACACTGGGGCAAGGCTACACTGATAAGACTACACTGACACTGACAAGGCTGCAATGACACTGACAAGGCTGCAGATGGACACTGATAAGGCTGCATTGATGGGCATTTAAATTTAATTTTTTTTCCTTAAACTTCCCTCCTAAAAGTTTTTTCCTTAAAATTCCCTCCTAAACATGGGGTGCGTGTTATATGCTGGCACGTGTTATACGCTGGCACGTGTTATACGCTGATAAATACAGTAATTATCATTTTATCAATTTTTATTGCTTTTATTAATTGTGGACCCAGGACGAATACCAGTACAGTATCCCCCACTTATACGCTTATATATTATCTACTTTTGTAAGTAGCCATTTGGCAGTTTTGTCTTGTCCAATTAAACAGAAGTTCTTTAATACTGCACTGAGTCTGGCGCAACTTGTCCTTTTCTATTTCTGTTTGATAGAGCTGTGCATATGTATAGAAGGTGGGGCCTGAAAGTGACTCAAGCCCAGGGGCCCCCACCAAACTAAGTCCTGCCCTGGCTATGACCGTTGATTATTTTAAAACCCAAGTGAACACTCTGTATGTATTATAGTCAGGCTGCATATACAGTTATTAACCAGTTGCCGACCGCCGCACGACGATGTACGTCGACAGAGCGGCACGGGCAGGCAAAAGGGCTTACCTGTACGTCCTTGCCTGCCCGCGGGTGGGAGGTCCGATCGGACCCCCCCCCCGGTTCCAGCGGCGGTCGGATCGAGGTCAGGGTCGATCAAAGGTGAGGGGGAGGCCACTCATTCATGGCTCCCCCCTCGCGATCGCTCCTGGCCAATGACAAGCTTCCTCGGCTTCTGTGAATGTAAACAGAAGCGGAGGAAGTGATGTCATCTCTCCTCGAGCCGGTCTTTTCGTCCGGCGCAGAGGAGAGAAGACATCCAAGTAAGTGCACCAACACTACACTAACAGTAGAACACGCAGGCACACTTGTCACCCCCCTGTCACCCCCCGATCACCCCCTGATCACCCCCCTGTACCCTCTGTCACTCTGACACCAATAGCAGGTTTTTTTTTTTTCTGATTTATTGCATTGGTGTCAGTTTGTGTCAGTTACAAGTGTTAGGGCAGTTAGGTTAGCCCCCTTTAGGTCAAGGGTACCCCCCTTTAGGTCCAGGGTACCCCCCTAACCCCCCTAATAAAGTTTTAACCCCGTGATCACCCCCCGTCGCCAGTGTCACTAAGCGATCGTTTTTCTGATCGCTGTATTAGTGACACAGGTGACGCTAGTTAGGGAGGTAAGTATATAGGTTTGCTGTCAGTGTTTTATAGCGACAGGGACCCCCATATACTACCTACTAAAGGTTTTAACCCCTTGATTGCCCCCTAGTTGACCCTTTCACCAGCGATCACCATATAATTGTTACGGGTGACGCTGGTTAGTTGGTTTGTTTTTTGTAGTTTATTGTAGTTTATTACAGTTTTAGGGCACCCGCCGTTTATTACCCTATAAAGGTTTAACCCCTTAATTGCCCGGCGGTGATAGAAGTTAAGTTTTTAGGATCAGATAAGGTCTGCGTCGCCCCAGGCAGCGTCAGGTTAGCGCCAGTACCGCTAACACCCACGCACGCAGCATACACCTCCCTTAGTGCTATAGTATCTGAACGGATCGATATCTGATCCGATCAGATCTATACTCCCCAGCAGTTTAGGGTCCCCCAAAAAAACGCAGTGTTAGCGGGATCAGCCCAGATACCTGCTAGCACCTGCGTTTTGCTCCTCGGCCCAGCCCAGCCCACCCAAGTGCAGTATCGATCGATAACTGTCACAAAACACTAAGCACACATAACTGCAGCGTTCGCAGAGTCAGGCCTGATCCCTGCGATCGCTAACAGTTTTTTGGTAGCGCTTTGAATCAGTCGCTGTCAGGAGATTTTTTGCCTGTGAGTCTCACTAGTGTACCCCTAAATTTAGAGCCCAAAATGGCAAATAGAAGGTACACTAGTGAAGAGGCCTACACGTTTCTGAGCATGACAGATAGTGAAGAGGAAGTCACTCATCTGTCAAGTTCAAGCTCAGAATACGAACCTGTAGAGGACAGCGGCTCCATGACAGATAGCTCTGACGACGGAGTTGTGGTCCCTGCTAGGGTCAGGCATACCAGACCCCGATCTTCTTCTTCTGTCCTTGAAGTGCAAGAACCGCAGGGCTCTCGTATGGAGCAGAGAAGTACTAGTGCCGCTACTCCTTCTGGTGAACTGGCAAGCACCAGCGGCCTAGTACACCCTGGTCGTACATCCAGCACTGCAGTATCACGTGGTGACGTGGCGAGTCCCATAAGTGCAGTTCAAGCTGGCGAGGTGGCAAGCACAACTAGTGTCCCGCTGCCACCAAGAAGACAAAGACAGGCCCGTCGTGCCCATAGTGCCCTTCCTGCTGCATTCGCCAATCCAAATTGGGTACCCACCACTTCTGCAGCACCCGTACTTCCCCCTTTCACTGGCCAACCCGGAATTCAGGTGGAAACAGTTGACTTTATGCCACTGGATTTTTATTCACTGTTTTTCACCGAAGATCTCTATAGATCTATTGTGGACCAAAGCAATTTGTACGCTGGTCAACACATCGCCGCTAATCCCCAGTCCTCCCTTGCCAGAGATTGGAGACCAATTACGGTCTCCGAATTTAAGATCTTTCTGGGCCTTTCCCTCAACATGGGCATAACCAAAAAGAGTGAGTTGCGGTCATATTGGTCCACTGACCCAATTCACCATATGCCCGTGTTCTCTGCTTCAATGGCCAGGGCACGATATGAGCAGATTTTGCGGTTCATGCACTTCAACGACAATGAACTCTGTCATCCTCGTGGAGACCCTGCATACGATCAGCTCTACAAAATTCGGCCCCTCGTAAACCACTTCAACCAACGTTTTGCAGACTTGTTTACTCCCCATCAAGTTGTCTGCGTTGATGAGTCCCTGATTAAGTTTTCTGGCCGCTTGTCCTTCAAACAGTACCTTCCCAGCAAGCGTGCCAGATACGGGGTCAAGATGTATAAGCTCTGTGACAGGGCCACAGGCTATACATGTAGATTTATGGTTTACGAGGGCAAAGATAGTCACGTAGAGCCGATAAACCGCCCTGACTACATAGGAAGCGCTGGCAAGATAGTGTGGGACTTGGTGTCACCCTTATTTGGAAAGGGGTACCACTTGTACATGGACAATTATTATACGAGCGTGCCACTTTTTAGTCACTTGTTTGATCAGCAGATTGGAGCATGTGGCACCGTGCGACCTAATCGCCGGTGCTTTCCCCAGCGGCTTGTAGAGTCCCGTCTTAGGCTGGGGGAGAGAGCCTGCTTGCAGTATAATAATTTGCTCGCTATGAAGTGGAGGGATAAGAAGAATGTTTTCGTTCTCACCTCCCTTCATGCAGACACGACGACCCAAATTACTACGGCGACTGGTGTTGTGGAGAAACCCCTCTGTGTCCACGAATACAACCTTAATATGGGAGGGGTGGACCTCAACGACCAGTTGTTGGCGCCGTACCTAATTGCCCGTAAGGCCAGACGCTGGTACAAAAAAGTGTCTGTTTATTTATTTCAATTGGCTTTGCTGAACGCTCATGTGCTATGCAGAGCTTCAGGACGGACTGGATCCTTCCTTAAATTCCAGGAAGAGATCGTCAGAGCCCTTCTGTTTCCAGACGGTGCTCCACCTCACCTTCCCAATCCAAATGCAGTAGGCCGGCTGCATGAGAGGCATTTTCCTTATGTCCTCCAGAGTACCCCTACCCAACGAGCCCCCCAAAGAAAATGTCGTGTCTGCAGAAAGCGCGGATTTAGGCGTAACACCTGGTATTATTGTCCCTCCTGTCCTGGCAATCCTGGTCTTTGCATTGGTGAATGTTTTGAACGCTACCATACACTAGTTGAGTATTAGCGTAGGGTACAGCACTGCACAGACTAGGACACCCTTCCACAGGGTCTCCCAAGATGCCATCGCATTTTGAGAGACCCAAACCTGGAACCGTTACAGTTTTAAAAGTTACAGTTATAAAAAAAAAAAAGTAAAAAAAAAAAAATACACAAAAAAATATAAAATAAAAAAAACAAAAATAGTTGTTTTATTGTTCTCTCTCTCTCTATTTTCCCTCTATTGTTCTGCTCTTTTTTACTGTATTCTATTCTGCAATGTTTTATTGTTATGTTTTATCATGTTTGCTTTTCAGGTATGTAATTTTTTTATAGTTTACTGTGTTTTAAACATTTTTTTGTTTTCAGGTACGCCATTCAGCTGCAGCGCGGATTTATTTATCTTGACAGCAACAGCGTTTGCTCCCACAATACATAAAGCCGTGACTCCAGCGCTGTCGGAGGTGATTTCACCACCACAGTTACATACTTCAGCATATATGCCGAAGCGTGGGGGCAGAAGTGGGTGGAGGAGCGATTTGCTCCTGCCTTTTGCGGGAGGATGCCCCCATGCTTCGGCATATATATATTTTAGGTAGGCACAGGTTGCGTTAAATGTTTTATTTTTTACTATGTTTTTTTTTTGTATTTGCTTTGCAGGTATGGTAAGTATTACTGTTATACTGTAATGTTACTTTGTTTTTTCTTAACCATCATTTGCTTAGCAGGTACGCCATTCAGTTGCAGCGCGGATTTATTTATCTTGACAGCAGCAGCATTTGCTCCCACGATACATAAAGCCGTGACTCCAGCGCTGTCGGAGGTGATTTCACCACCACAGTTACATACTTCAGCATATATGCCGAAGCGTGGGGGCAGAAGTGGGTGGAGGAGCGATTTGCTCCTGCCTTTTGCGGGAGGATGCCCCCATGCTTCGGCATATATATATTTTAGGTAGGCACAGGTTGCGTTAAATGTTTTATTTTTTACTATGTTTTTTTTTTGTATTTGCTTTGCAGGTATGGTAAGTATTACTGTTATACTGTAATGTTACTTTGTTTTTTGTTAACCATCATTTGCTTAGCAGGTACGCCATTCAGTTGCAGCGCGGATTTATTTATCTTGACAGCAACAGCATTTGCTCCCACGATACATAAAGCCGTGACTCCAGCGCTGTCGGAGGTGATTTCACCACCACAGTTACATACTTCAGCATATATGCCGAAGCGTGGGGGCAGAAGTGGGTGGAGGAGCGATTTGCTCCTGCCTTTTGCGGGAGGATGCCCCCATGCTTCGGCATATATATATTTTAGGTAGGCACAGGTTGCGTTAAATGTTTTATTTTTTACTATGTTTTTTTTTTGTATTTGCTTTGCAGGTATGGTAAGTATTACTGTTATACTGTAATGTTACTTTGTTTTTTGTTAACCATCATTTGCTTAGCAGGTATGCCATTCAGTTGCAGCGCGGATTTATTTATCTTGACAGCAACAGCGTTTGCTCCCACGATACATAAAGCCGTGACTCCAGCGCTGTCGGAGGTGATTTCACCACCACAGTTACATACTTCAGCATATATGCCGAAGCGTGGGGGCAGTGGGTGGAGGAGCAATTTGCTCCTGCCTTTTGCGGGAGGATGCCCCCATGCTTCGGCATATATAAATGGTGCATGTATGCCCATCATTAGAAGTGGGTGGATGAAGGGAGGTGGGCATACCCACCGATCAATATCTTTTTTTCGTTCAGCCCACAGGCTGCATGAAAAAAAAGTTTACAATATATGCCCAACAAGGACCAGCAACGTACTGGTATGTTGCTGGACTTTGAGTGGTTATACCAGAATGATGCCTGCAGGTTTAGGTATCATCTTGGTATCATTCTTTTCAGCCAGCGGTCGGCTTTCATGTAAAAGCAATCCTAGCGGCTAATTAGCCTCTAGACTGCTTTTACAAGCAGTTGGAGGAAATGCCCCCCCCCCCACCGTCTTCCATGTTTTTCTCTGGCTCTCCTGTCCCAACAGGGAACCTGAGAATGCAGCCGGTGATTCGGCCAGCTGACCATAGAGCTGATCAGAGACCAGAATGGCTCCAAACATCTCTATGGCCTAAGAATCCGGAAGCTACGAGCATTTCATGACTTAGATTTTGCCGGATGTAAACAGCGCCATTGGGAAATTGGGAAAGCATTTTATCACACCGATCTTGGTGTGGTCAGATGCTTTGAGGGCAGAGGAGAGATCTAGGGTCTAATAGACCCCAATTTTTTCAAAAAAGAGTACCTGTCACTACCTATTGCTATCATAGGGGATATTTACATTCCCTGAGATAACAATAAAAATGATTTAAAAAAAATAAAAATGAAAGGAACAGTTTAAAAATAAGATAAAAAATCAAAAAATTAATAAAAAAAAAAAAAAAAAAAAAAAAAAGCACCCCTGTCCCCCCATGCTCTCGCGCAAAGGCGAACGCAAGCGTTGGTCTGGCAATTGCACCATGCATGTGAGGTATCACCGCGAAGGTCAGATCGAGGGCAGTAATTTTAGCAGTAGAACTCCTCTGTAAATCTAAAGTGGTAACCTGTAAAGGCTTTTAAAGGCTTTTAAAAATGTATTTAGTTTGTCGCCACTGCACGTTTGTGCGCAATTTTAAAACATGTCATGTTTGGTATCCATGTACTCGGCCTAAGATCATCTTTTTTATTTCATCAAACATTTGGGCAATATAGTGTGTTTTAGTGCATTAAAATTTTAAAAAGTGTGTTTTTTCCCCAAAAAATGCGTTTGAAAAATCGCTGCGCAAATACTGTGTGAAAAAAAAAAATGAAACACCCACCATTTTAATCTGTAGGGCATTTGCTTTAAAAAAATATATAATGTTTGGGGGTTCAAAGTAATTTTCTTGCAAAAAAAAATAATTTTTTCATGTAAACAAAAAGTGTCAGAAAGGGCTTTGTCTTCAGGTGGTTAGAAGAGTGAGTGATGTGTGACATAAGCTTCTAAATGTTGTGCATAAAATGCCAGGACAGTTCAAAACCCCCCCAAATGACCCCATTTTGGAAAGTAGACACCCCAAGCTATTTGCTGAGAGGCATGTCGAGTCCATGGAATATTTTATATTGTGACACAAGTTGCGGGAAAAAGACAAATTTTTTTTTTTTTTTTTTTGCACAAAGTTGTCACTAAATGATATATTGCTCAAACATGCCATGGGAATATGTGAAATTACACCCCAAAATACATTCTGTTGCCTCTCCTGAGTACGGGGATACCACATGTGTGAGACTTTTTGGGAGCCTAACCGCATAGGGGACCCCAAAAACCAAGCACCGCCTTCAGGCTTTCTAAGGGCGTAAATTTTTGATTTCACTCTTCACTGCCTATCACAGTTTCGGAGGCCATGTAATGCCCAGATGGCACAAACCCCCCCCAAATGACCCCATTTTGGAAAATAGACACCCAAAGCTATTTGCTGAGAGGTATAGTGAGTATTTTGCAGACCTCACTTTTTGTCACAAACGTTTGAAAATTGAAAAAAGAAAAAAAAAAAACGTTTTTCTTGTCTTTCTTCATTTTCAAAAACAAATGAGAGCTGCAAAATACTCACCATGCCTCTCAGCAAATAGCTTGGGGTGTCTACTTTCCAAAATGGGGTCATTTTGGGGCGGTTTTGTGCTATCTTGGCATTTTATGGCCTTCAAAACTGTGATGGGTAGTAAGGAGTGAAATCAAAAATTAACGCTCTTAAAAATCCTGAAGGCGGTGATTGGATTTCGGGGCCCCGTATGAAGCTAGGCTCCCAAAAAGTGCCACTCATGTGGTATCCCCGTACTCAGGAGAAGCAGCAGAATGTATTTTGGGGTGTAATTCCACATATGCCCATGGCATGTTTGAGCAATATATCATTTAGTGACAACTTTGTGCAAAAAAAAAAAATTGTCACTTTCCCGCAAAGTGTGTCAAAAAATAAAATATTCCATGGACTCAACATGCCTCTCAGCAAATAGCTTGGGGTGTCTACTTTCCAAAATGGGGTCATTTGGGGGGGGTTTGTGCCATCTTGGCATTTTATGGCCTTCAAAACTGTGATAGGTAGTGAGGAGTAAAATCAAAAATTTATGCCCTTAGAAATCCTGAAGGCGGTGCTTGGTTTTTGGGTCCCCGTACGCGGCTAGGCTCCCAAAAAGTCCCACACATGTGGTATCCCCGTACTCAGGAGAAGCAGCAGAATGTATTTTGGGGTGTAATTCCACATATGCCCATGGCATGTTTGAGCAATATATCATTTAGTGACAACTTTGTGCAAAAAAAAAAAAAATTGTCACTTTCCCGCAACTTGTGTCCAAATATAAAATATTCCATGAACTCAACATGCCTCTCAGCAAATAGCTTGGGGTGTTTACTTTCCAAAATGGGGTCATTTGGGGGGGGGGTTTGTGTCATCTTGGCATTTTATGGCCTTCAAAACTGTGATAGGTAGTGAGGAGTAAAATCAAAAATGTATGCCCTTTGAAATCCTGAAGGCGGTGCTTGGTTTTCGGGGCCCCGTACGCGGCTAGGCTCCCAAAAAGTCCCACACATTTGGTATCCCCGTACTCACGAGAAGCAGCTGAATGTATTTTGGGGTGCAATTCCACATATGCCCATGGCCTGTGTGAGCAATATATCATTTAGTGACAACTTTTTGTAATTTTTTTTTTTTTTTGTCATTATTCAATCACTTGGGACAAAAAAAGTAAATATTCAATGGGTTCAACATGCCTCTCAGCATGCCTCTCCTTGGGGTGTCTACTTTCCAAAATGGGGTCATTTGGGGGGGTTTTGTACTGCCCTGCCATTTTAGCACCTCATGAAATGACATAGACAGTCATAAACTAAAAGCTGTGTAAATTCCAGAAAATGTACCCTAGTTTGTAGGCGCTATAACTTTTGCGCAAACCAATAAATATACGCTTATTGACATTTTTTTTACCAAAGACATGTGGCCAAATACATTTTGGCCTAAATGTATGACTAAAATTGATTTTAATGGATTTTTTTAATAACAAAAAGTAGAAAATATCATTTTTTTTTCAAAATTTTCGGTCTTTTTCCGTTTATAGCGCAAAAAATAAAAGCGGCAGAGGTGATCAAATACCATCAAAATAAAGCTCTATTTGTGGGAAGAAAAGGATGCAAATTTCGTTTGGGTACAGCATTGCATGACCGCGCAATTAGCAGTTAAAGCGACGCAGTGCCAAATTGTAAAAAGTGCTCTGGTCAGGAAGGGGGTAAATCCTTCCGGGGCTGAAGTGGTTAATATGCTACTTTTTTTGTTCAAGTGCTAAGAGCTGCAGCAAGAGTTAAAATACCTTGTGCTGACAGCATGTTGGGGAGTAGTACAATGCCCAGAAAGAAACATCACTGTTGATTGGAGTAGTGTGTGGGGATGGGAGTGGGGTTGTTTTACTAAACTGGAGAGTGCAAAATCTGGTGCAGCTGTGCACGGTAACCAATCAGCTTCTAACTTCAGCTTGATTATTTAGGTTTTGACAAAAAAAACTGTAAGCGGATTGGTTTCTATGCAAAGCTACACCATATGTTATACTTTCTAGTTTTAGTAAACTGACCCTTGTGTGTGGGCAGTGGTCCGACTCTCTAAAATGCTGTCAGAACAGGGTATTTTAATCCTTTCTGCAGCACCTAGCAACTGTAAAGAACCTAATAGCTTAACTTCATTACAGTAGTAATTACAAAGGGTTCAATTAGGCTTTAGGAAGAAAAAACATTTTTACAGATTGCCTTTAAATAGACATGGTCACAATTGTGCTGTAGGTGGGAAAAGAAAAACCTACATTTTTAATTGAAGTTACAAGACTTTTGAATGTTATAAGTATTACTCCTAACAGATGGAAAAAGTTTACAATTGCATTTCTTTTTTTTTTTTTATGTTGAAAAGAAATCAACGTTCAAGCCAGTAATTTCCCTTAAGTTTGAAACTGGACAAGCCTTTCCCATGTGTGATAACATAGAGACATCTTGTGGCCAAGCAAGTAAATGCAACTTAAACTGCTTTGATTAAAATTATATACGAAAATGCATTTCTTCATAGAATATTGGAGGGTCAGAAAATAAAGTGAAAGAATATGTTCACCCTGCATTTTTAAGTGCAATTTAGTTGCCTCTTTTACAAATACGGGTTAGTTAGTTTTGTTCATCAGAAGAATTTGCCTTTTCTCTGCTTTTCAGTTTCAGCATTTCACAAGGATTCTTAGTTATTTGTGCTCTATTGTATTAATATTTCAGAATTTAAGAAAAAATACATTAACAATTGATTTTAACATGCCTATGCAATGGGAGGAGTAGGCGTGTGAGGTAAGAACTCCCTCACACACCCGCACCGCATACGGAGAGACGGCTGTGCTTAATTAGAGGCTAACAGCCGACAGCAGGCGAAAGACCCAGGGGCTTCAGTGAGTAGCGGAGACGAAGTCCTGGTAGTAGAAGCGGAGATGACCACTCGCAGGCGGGCCGGTTGGAGGAGGGAGCAGGAGCATGGCCGGCGGGCTGAGAGCATACATGCCGCCTCAGAGAGGAGACAGCACTGGGGGAGCGGCGACAGCGCGCAACAGCGAGGGGAGGTACGGGAGCCCAGAGATCGGAGAAATCCATATGAAAGCCAGATCAGTTCACCGATCCCACTTCACAGCACCCATGTGCAAGGCTTGCAAAACCGGAGCTCATCGGTGGGCAGGCGAGGCAGTCAGATGCCTGGAGGAGAGCGGAGTGGAGGCAGAGGCGGTGGGCACGCGGAGTCAAAGCAGAGGGGCAGCCCACAGGTCCCCAGAGGTATGGAGGAGAGTTGGAGGGGGAGCGAACTAAAGAGGGGCAAAGAGGGGCTTCCAAAGTTGGGAGATACCCCAACAGATCAGGGGACAGACTCATTAATGCCCCCAAAGGACAGAGCAAGCCATTTGGCACATAACGGAGGGGTGACCCCAGGAGATGATCCGGCAGACATAAGCGGAACCGCCACCTCCCTAATAGACCCAAAGGGATCTGACCAGGGTCATATGAGAACAGGGGAGGGACCCCTAGAGACAGATTATACATCAGAGGGAATAATACTATCTTTACCCTTGGCTGAGCTGGTGTGAGCAGCCTCTGAGGAGCAAAATATACTTTGCATAGATGATACAGAGACAGAGTCAGTAAGGATTTGTGATGACCGGGACATTAAAGATCTTAAAAGAGCATTAACCACAAAAACAGATATACAACAATTGATAGCCACTGTAGAGCGATCATGCAAACAAGCAGTGGAAGAACTCAGGGAGGAGGTAGTGGCAGTAGGAAATAGAGTGGAAGTATTGGAGAATGGCCAAGATGAGATTACACAGGCTGTGGGGGAGGTCCACGACATTATTAAACAACAAGAAGATTTGATGAATACCTATAGGGATCAACTGGACGATTTTGAGAACAGGGACTGCCGTCAGAACATACAGATTCGGGACTTACCTGAGAAATATAATAGTAATGATTTGCTAGTAACAATCCAAAAGCTTTTTTCGCAGATCATGGGGTCAGCCGCATCTGAACATGTGGAAATAGATAGAGTCCACCGCACTAAACCTTTTGTAAGTCAGAACAAAGATAGGCCAAGGGATGTGATATGTAAAATCCATAAATATTCTGTGAAGGAGACTATAATGAGGATTGTACAATATACACCCTTGATTGAATATGAAGGGACACAAATTTCTTTATTCCCTGACATATCACGCCGCACTTTAATGCAACGCACAATGGTGCGTCCATAATTGGAAGTAATGCGGGTGGCGGACATCAGATATAGATGGGGATTTCCCTTCCGTCTAATAGTTTCACGCGATGGGAAAACAGCGTTTCTTCGAACTAAAGACAATTTTAAAATGTTTTTGGAAATACTAGATCTCCCCCTAACTGACTTTGGTGAATAAGCAATGTAAACATTCCAATACAACGTCCCAAGCCCTGGTTTCAGGTACCAGAGAGAGGTCGACAAAAGACCTCCCCCCCAACTTTAAAATAAACTTAGAGAAATCAGTAATATTACTTAGCCATGTGCCACCATTATTAACCACATCTTTGCAAAATAGCTACCCGTTTATATGGAATAGGGAATCATTATTTTATTTAGGAGTTCATATTACTGTAGATGCAAAACTCATATATGAACGAAACTATAATTCCCTGCTCATGGAAATAACAAAGGACTTGCATAGATGGAAAGGACATACACTAACATGGTTTGGCAGGATCAACACTCTTAAAATGAATGTAATACCTAGACTAATATATATCCTGTATACTGTACCCAAACCACTTCCCCAAATATTTTTCAAAAACATACGTAAAGGATCCTTTATATGGGAGGATGGAAATGTCAGAATAACATATGACATCTTATGCAGAAGTAAGGGGGAGGGAGGAGTGGGGCTACCAGACATTGCACTGTATTACAGAGCAATGTCTTTAGTACGCATCTTAAACTGGTGCCATGACTCCGCAAATAAAGCATGGGTCTCGATAGAGAAAAACATGGCAGGTAGAAATTTAACGGGAGCACCATGTATTCCAGCCAAGGCCAGGGGATTGTCCAAAAATGACATCCCCGCTAATGCGGAATACACTGGCAGTGTGGGATAGAATAAACAAAACTGGCAAATATGCTCCTAGAACATCCCCATTGGCCTCATTGGGAGGTTATCCATGGTTCCCCCCTGGGGAGGAAAAGGGAACGTTAGGCCCATGGGAATCAGATGGGAATACAATGTGTCTAAGGTATGCCCCATTGGGTGTTCTTATTCCCCAAGCGGAACTGGTATCATCATAAGGGGACATGGTGATGGCAGGGTGGAGATACTATCAAATGCCAAACTTTTTGAACAAACTAGAACCCCAAGTAAGGACTCTGAACTCCCTAACTATATTCGAGAACATGTGTATGAAGATGTCAAAACCTAATCATCTATTGTCCCAAATGTACAAACTAATGCTTCGTGGACAAAATACTACAATGCCTTATTTCATCAAAGAATGGGAAAAAGAACTAGGATGTACATTTACTCTATCACAAACAAAAAAAATAATAGAAGTAACGTACTCGTCGTCCGTAAGCTCATCTATCCAGGAGATGTCATACAAATTTTTGGCCAGATGGTACCGGACCTCGGCGCGATTAGCACAGATATACCCAACCGCGGATCATTGCTGTTGGAGGGGATGTAAAGACAGGGGCACCTTCCTCCACATCTGGTGGCTCAAAGATTAGGGTATTCTGGGAAGAAATAGCCCCATGGATCAAGAAAACGTCTAATAAATCTATAGAACTAAGACCATTGCACTTCTTGTTCCATGGGACTATCGGATCCATAAAATCATACAAAAATAGTGTTATACCATATCTATTAAATGCAACTAAGAGGTTGGTACCCAGATACTGGAAACAGATTACATGCCCTACCCTAGCAGAATGGAAAAGGGAAGTGGACGCAATAATGGAGGTGAAAAGGTGGGTCTATGAGACCAGAAATCAACAGGAGAAATTTGAAAAAAATATGGGAAGGCTGGAAATATTATGCCCAAGAGATAGATAGAGATAAAAAATGGACTAGATGATATTGCCAAATGCTTAGATACCTCTTAAAGGAATATCTGATATTAGGAAGATAAATGAGGAATGAACTACAACATTTTTAAGATTAAGTACTTGAACAAATCTTATATGTTGATTACGGGGTGGACCCCCCTATAATACCTCTGTCCCACTTTTATTTTATTTTTTCTTATTCTTAAGTTCTATTACGGGAGGGGGTATGGAGATGAAAAGGAGAGATATGCTAATAAAACTCACATTTTAAACACGTTAGGTTTAAATAATATACATAAAAATGAAAACTGGTAGACACATATAAGCACTAAGAAAATTGAAAAATTAACGAGCACAATAGTTAGAGGGGAATAATTTTCCTCCTCCCCTCTTTTTTTTTCTTATCATAGACACTCATCAAAATAATAAGAAGCACATAACGCAGTAGCACTGAAAGATTGTAAGTAGGTTACCCTTACACTCCCCCCCCCCTTTTTTTTTTTCTTCCTTTTTATAGACACTTATCAAATTAATAACAAGCACATAACACACTTGCACTGAAAGATTGCAAGTAGGCTATCCTCCTCACCACTCCTCCCCCCTCCCTATACACTCTTCTCCCTTTTTTTTTCTTCTCTCTGCTTATGTTTAAGGAGGGGAGGTAATAGGTAAAGGAGAGGGGAGAGAAGAAAAGAGGGAAGAAACATCAGGGGGGCTACCTTCTATTATGTTATGTTTTATAGCAATGTTCTTGTCTTGGTTTGTAAATTTCTAACAAAAAAAATGCAAATAAAAGACAAATTAATAAAAAAAAAATTGATTTTAACACAAGCCTCTTCTTCATCCTTTGTAAGCGTTTCTCAGTTTTTGTACTAGTACTAATTTTGATGGTTTATATTAAATATTTATTTACAAGTAAACATTTAAACATTTAACATTCATATACATATTTTTATATTTACAAAAAACAACTTTTTGTATGCTAAAAGAAAAAAAATGTTAGTATAAATACTATACATCCCCTTTATTAATGCTGTTTTTAAAAGAATGATCACTTGATCACTGTGGCCATGTTCAGCAATTCTATGGCAACATTTGATTTCTTTATTTTTTTTAAACACATAATTATACATTTATGTATAGTGATCACACTTTTACTGTATTACTGTTATTACAGTAATGCAGTGTTAAAGACTACCTAAACAATGTATTCAAATTATATCCTGTTAGGAAGACTCTCAAATTAAACAGTTGTTAAATTTGGTTGTTCTGACAGATCATGTCCAAAACAAAAGCTACCTATAGATATAGGATGGGAGAAAAAGAAATAGCTGCTAAAAGGTTTTTCCAGAAATACACAAAATAATTTAATCCCAAACATACTGGGGGTTATTTACTAAAACTGCATGGCGCAAAATCTGGTGCAGCTCTACATAGAAACCAATCAGCTTCAGCAATTTTATTTTTTGAAGCAGTTTTATTAGACAGGATCAAAAAATATGAACGCTTGTGGAAACCTTGGGTGGATCACTATCTCTCAACTGACTTTGGTGAAACATTACTATCCCCTTGACCATTTAGAACGTGTGCCATCAGAGTTCCTATGTAGAGGATCCTCTCCCCCGGGATCTGTTCTTACCCTTTTCGTCCTCCCCTTTTTCTTTCTCTGGTCTTATCTCTTTCCCCCTCCTCCTTCTTTCCTTCTCCACTTCCTGTCTCCCCCTGCTCTTTTTTATGATTGATTGGCCCCTTTTACCCACAGACTCCCCTGTGCTGGAGTAGTCCATCTAAGAGATATCATCTGACAGGATGTCAGCCGCACTTGATTATGTGTGAATCCAAATCGAATCTCAACTTCCATGGGGTAGTTTACCCAGTTTACTAATATTGCCATCCCCTAAAGCCCCGGCCCCCCACATGAATGAACTGCTGCTGTCTTGTCCAGGTATGTCCCTCTTTCTCTTCTGGCCTAGTCTCAGAGAGTGTCCTCAGACTTACCACTGCTCAGACTGCTGTGCTGCTGCTGGCATTCTGCTGTTTATACTAGGTAATCGTGAGTCAGTGAGAGACTGTCTGTGATTCTTTGTGGCAAATGGCAAAGTATGTGATTGAGGCTGGCTGCATACCTCCTAACATTTTGATATGGGAATGAGGGACACCTACTAGCAAATGTATGTAGGCATAGGACACGCCCCCTGCCACACACCCTTAACCACTTCCGGACCGCCCACCGTCGTTATACGTCGGCTGTTTGCAGAGGAGTATCGTTGTTATGGCAGCAGCTAGTTTATTCAGTGAACGGTCTGGTTTAAAATGAAAGTGGTCTCTGCGGCGTGTTCACCACAAGATCACTTTTATCGGCGGAGGGAGAGGGCCCCCCCTGCCGCGATCCGGAGCCCTCCGTCGCTTACTGGAGCCGTTGGCAGCGGCGGAGGCGACATAGAGACGAGTGAGGGGAAGTTGGCCCCCACCCGTCTCCATATCATTGCAGGGCGGCAGCGATGTCAAAATGTCACTTCCGCCCATAGCTCTTAAAGGGCCATTTTTAAAAAAAAATTTTTTAAATGACAACATTTTTTTTTTTTTTTGCATTTTAGTGTAAATATGAGACCTGAGGTCTTTTTTTACCCCAGATCTCATATTTAAGAGGTCCTGTCATGTTTTTTTTCTATTACAAGGGATGTTTACATTCCTTGTAATAGGAATAAAAGTGACACAATTTATTTTTTTTTTTTAAACAGTGTAAAAATAAAAAATAGAAGGTAAAATTAATAAGAATAATAAAAAAAAAAAATGTAAACGTGCCCGTCCCGACGAACTCGCGTGCAGAAGCGAGCGCATATGTGAGTAGCACCCGCATATGAAAATGGTGTTCAAACCACACATGTGAGGTATCACCGCAGTCGGTAGAGTGAGAGCAATAATTCTAGCCCTAGACCTCCTCTGTAACTTAAAACATGTAACCTGTAGAATTTTTTATAAATGTCACCTATGGAGATTTTTAAGGGTAAATGTTTGTCGCCATTCCACGAGCGGACACAATTTTGAAGTGTGACATGTTGGGTATCAATTTACTTGGCGTAACATTATCTTTCACGTAATAAAAAATTGGGCTAACTTTACAGTTGTCTTATTTTTTAATTCAAAAAAGAGTATTTTTTCCAAAAAAAGTGCGCTTGTAAGACCGCTGCGCAAATACGGTATTGGAAAATAAGGTGTTGGAAAAAAATATATAATGTTTGGGGGTTCTAAGTAATTTTCTAGCAAAAAAAACTGTTGTTAACTTGTAGAAAGAGGCTCGGTCCTTAAGTGGTTAAAGGAGAATTGACCAAAAAAAGGTTAATTAAAGCCACAAGGGTTTTTTTAACACTACTATTCCTTTACATTGGCTTTTAAAATTTACAATTACAGCAATTTAGAAATTGGATAAACTATATAGATCAGACCAGAATGAGGGGGAAAGAGGGACATTGGTCCAAATCAGGGACAGTCCCTCAAAATTAGGGACAGTTGGGATCTGTGCGGCTGGGCTAAATTTTGCATTGCTTGTGCTACTGACAGTTGACTGAGGCTAAGCTGAGTTTTCTATTGCTTGTGTTACTGACAGTCCAGCCTGGCACTGGCAAGCTTGTTGTGGTGCTCACCGCCTTACTGATTCAGCAGTTGGCACCACAACATGTCTGCCAATGCCAGAGCCAGGCTGGACTTTCTGCTGCCCTCAGTGGCATGTCTTGGCCCTGTTTTACCCCTGGTTCATACATATGTGGTGTAGTAAACGCTGCGATCCCTGAGCATTTCCCGCACGGCATTGCAATCACACTGTGTTTTTGATCTGCTGCAGGTGTCAATTCAAAGTGAACAACTCCCCAAAAGAAGGTCGCAAATGCAGTGTTTGTCTGAACCAGATCGTATGGTTGGTTTTCAAACAAAGGTGCCTGCATTTCTTTGGTGCGATTCAGCCCATTCAAAATGAATGGGCTCAAATCACACCACACAGAATCGCATGTGAATTGCACAGGAATGCGGTGCAGTTCCTGTATGATTCATATGCAAACTATAGTGTGAAACCAGGCTTACTGTGTTGATTGCGGTGCAATCAAGGCCATTCATTTTGAATGGGCTCAAATCGCACCAAAGTCAAGCATGCATCAATTTTGGAACCGCACTGCATACGGTTCACATGGTCATTTTGTGAATGCAATCCGGTGCAGGCAAACACACTGTGTTTTGCAACCTTTGTTTGGGGTGTCATTAAGATAGCACTGACACCCACTGCAGATCGCAAGGTGTGATTTGAATGAGGTGCACGAAACGTGCGTGGATTGAGGGTTTCCCGCATTCTAGTGTACCTCTGCGTATCTCCTAAGCAGCAGTGTGTTTTTCCTCTGCCAGTGCAGGAAGGTGTGCAATTGCACGCCTTCTCGCACCTGCTCAGATGTGAATGTCAGTGTATTCCTGGCTGGTAATTTTTCAGTTGATTGTTTTTATTAATTCTGTGATTACGTGAAAATGAAGCACATGTGAACACAGTTATGCCCTGTACACACGGTCGGACATTGATCGGACATTCCGACAATAAAATCCATGGATTTTTTCCGACGGATGTTGGCTCAAACTTGTCTTGCATACACACGGTTACACAAAGTTGTCGAAAAATCCGATCGTTCTAAACGCGGTGACGTAAAACACGTACTATAAACGGGGCAGTAGCCAATAACTTTCGTCTCTTAATTTATTCTGAGCATGCGTGGCACTTTGTGCGTCGGATTTGTGTACACACGGTCGGAATTTCCGACAACGGATTTTGTTGTCGGAAAATTTTATAGCAAGCTCTCAAACTTTGTGTGTCGGAACTTTTTTTTTTAATCTATAAATATTAAAAAAGTCAGTGAGTGTTCTGTCTGACACAACATGGTGCATTTTGTACCATAATAGCCAACCTTACTGAGGAGGTGCAAAGGGCAGCATCTCCTTGTAGGTAGGCAGCACACTCACTTTGCACCTATTCAGTTGGACACTAATACTATGGGATTTGTAGTGTACATAGAGCAGTGCATATGACCAGATCTACAAAGAAGGGCAACAAAACTAATAAAGGGTCTGGAGGACATTAGTTATGAAGAAAGGTTATGAGCACTGAACTTATTCTCTCTGGAGAAGAGATGCTTGAGAGGGGATATGATTTCAATTTACAAATACCATACTGGTGACCCCACAATAGGGATAAAACTTTATTGCGGAAGGGAGTTTAACAAGGCTCGTGGCCACTCATTAAAATGAGAAGAAAAAAGGTTTAACCTTAAACTGCGTAGAGGGTTCTTTACTGTAAGAGCGGCAAGGATGTGGAATTCCCTTCCAAGGTGGTGGTCTCAGCAGGGGGCATTGATAGTTTCAAAAAAACTATTAGATAAGCACCTCAACAACCACAACATAATGGATTAGTGCCTTTTTACTTTGCAAAATAATTTTTACTTAGCTTAGTTAATGTGGTGAAAATCCACTTTGCAAAGAACAACCAATCATGTGAAAAGCTTCCCCATGTTCACTAAGCCTATTAAAATTGAAAATCCAATTTGCAAAGTGAACATACACTACTCCTATAATAAATCGGGGGAATGTTCACAGACATATGTAATCATTAATGGCTAGATAAGGACACAATTATTTAATGTCTACAGGCAGCCTTGTATAGTCTTAAAAAATGATTGTGCTCAAGAGTTTGGAATAGGTAAACCGACTTATCCATTTTCCAGAGAGACCAACTGCATTTCACTGTACAGATATGACAAGGAACCTGCTGGCATGTATTCGTTTTGAAAGGCTTTACTTACTGAAAGTGGACCTTCAGTCATTTTTTCAACTTTCCATCGATTAAATCTTCTGCCCTTGTTTTTTTAACTTTGGATAGTAAAACATTTTTTTTCTGCCATATAGCCCACTTCCCGATTCTTGTCTGGTAATTAGCCTAAGCTTATGACATCACGCACAGCTCTTTCTCTCACTCTCGTGAGAGTTTGCCAGGTAGCGAGGGGGGGTGAGTCATGGGAGGTCCAATGAGAGCTGAAGAGCTGGAGGTGTGCCTCTGTGTGTGTGTGAATCCAGGAAGTCGAACAGGCAGCTGCCCACAGTTAAAATAGCTGCAGCCAGACTCAGTGCAGGGAGATTTCTGCAGCATATTTGGTAAGTACAGAATCACAGTATATATATAGAATAATATGCAAAGTGGTTGGAGGGAAGCTTCAAAATCGCAACCTGTTTTTTTTTATGCATTACTTGAGCAGACTGCAGTTCCTCTTGAATGGTGTTTCCTGAACTCTTTCAGGTATCCATTTGTTACTGTATATGGTTAATTTGAACAATTATTACCACAAGCTGTCAGGGGTTTATCATATTACATTTTAAGGCATACAGGTATAGGCTAACAAGTACACTGAAAAACAACATGTTTTAATGTATAATTGAACTCTTCAGTAGCAATCATTACACAAAATCAGAAGGAGAGCAAAAATACATACTGTGCTGTTTCTGTATATCGAGGCTGCAATGTTCGAATTTTAGTAAAAGGTGTGAAGACCTCCCGGGGATTGTCAATGTCTTCGGTATTCACAGAGCCAGTAAAACCACTGTTTGGATAAAATAAAAAAACAACAGTTAATCCCAAAGTCACCGAAATAGATACAGTATGCAGTCACATAGATGTTGCACTAACAATCTTCTTTCATATAGCAATAACACCATTTTCCTGTTACAGTTATTGTAGAGGGTGTATAAATATAAGACTGGGTTCACACTATTGCGATGTCAGTCATCGCATGTGACAGAGACAGAACGGAGATCTGTCAATGTAAACAGAAAGATCTCCGTGCTGTCAGGGATGAGGAGAGCGATCTGTTGTTCATACTAAGTATGAACACTGATCGGTCTCCTCACCCAGTCAGTCCCCTCCCCCCACAGTTAGAATCACTCTCTAGGGCACAGAGTTAACCCCTTTATCGCCCCCTAGTGTTAACCCCTTTCCTGCCAGTGACATTTATACAGTAATCGGTGCATTTTTATAGCACTGATTGCTGTATAAATGCCAATGGTCCCAAAAATGTGTCAAAAGTGTCGGATCTGTCCGCCATACTGTCGCAGTCTCGATAAAAAAAATCGCTGAACAACGCCATTACTAGTAAAAAAAAAAAATAAAATAATAAAAATGCCATAAATCTTTCCCCTATTTTGTAGATGCTATAACTTTTGCGCAAACCAATCAATATAAGCTTATTATGATTTTTATTACCAAAAATATGCAGAATAATACATATAAACTGAGGAAAAAATTAGCTTTTTTAAAAAATAAATTGGGGATATTTATTATAGCAAAAAGTACAAAATATTGTGTTTTTTTCAAAATTATCGCTCTTTTTTGTTTATAGCACAAAAAATAAAAAATGCAGAGATGATCAAATACCACCAAAAGAAAGCTCTATTTGTGGGAAAAAAAGGACGTCAATTTTGTTTGGGTACAATGCTGCACGACCACGTGTATTGCAAAAAATGGCCTGGTCATTGAGCAGCCAAATCTTCTGGGGCTGAAGTGGTTAAAGAGGAACTAAAGTCTTAAAAAAAACTGGGAGCAAGTAGGCTCTTTATTGCAGAAGAGACATACAACGTATCTTTTGCGAAAAAATAAACCTACATGCTTGTTTGCAGTTATCTGTAGAATGTAAACTGAGCTGCGGAGCATAAGAAGCCGAGAAGATGCCAGTGATGGCGAGGAACATTAGCCCAATAAAGCAGATGTAAGTTTTGTGGACTTTAATTTCACTTAAATATGACAAGCAAATTAGAGGTGAAGAAAATGCTTCAGCGCATGATCTCATTTGTTTTGGGTGCTGTAGGTGCTGATGCTGAAAACAAATGTTCTGCAAACTGAATTCTACAAAAACATACCAATAACCTGGAATATGATCCATACGAGGATATGGAGATATACTGAAATAAAGAAGAAAATAAGGTTAATTTGTTTTATGACTACAGTAAATTAAAAAATAGATAAATCATTACATTCCTAAAAAAAAAAAAGAAATAGAATTATAAATATTTTTCTGGACCTCTTCGTGTCAGCCTACTATAAGTTAAATACACCCTCCTGACTTCTCCAGGACCATCTCAAGCTAGTTTTTTAAATTAAAACCTGGACCCTACTGTTCTTTTTCCGCCCTCGCTTCAACACGTCTTTTTGGATTCCCCATACCTTTTCCTCCTTCCCAGATTCAGCCTTTCATGGACAAGAGGACTGTTTGGGTTGTAAATCTTCCATATGCTGGGTACCCATGGTGCTCGAGTTGCTTTTATGCCTTCAGGATCTTTTAATAAAAACTACTGCTGCGGGTGGCGGGTGGCTCTGTTAACTACAGTTTGGGATATATGGTGATAGCTGTATAAACTACTGCTACTCTGGCTGGCTGTATAATCCTATTGCTGGATAGTTATTTGTTTTTCCTCTTCCTTCTTGTACAATACCTTCCCTCCTGGCCTGCTTAGGATGCTCCAGCATCTGATGGTCAGCATCTAACACAGCAGCTCTTCATTCATGTATCACATCATGTAGTGGGGTGTGGGCTTCCTAGCCTTCTTGAACCCATGGCAATACGACTCACTGCAGTGGATTAGGGGTGGATCTCCTTTGTCTCCCAGCTCTGCAGCTGCTGCCTGTCCTCAAACTCGCTCTCAGGCTTCCTATTCCTGCTCTGTCTGGCTCCCACTGTGCTCACTGCTTTTCTCTTGTGAGTTGGGACAGCATAGGGATATAGCTTGACTGTCCTGGATGCTTTGGTTAATTATATTTCTGTCTGAATTTCCTTTTCAGAGCTGCTACGAGTCCTTCTTTGGCAGCTAAAGCACTAATGGATGTTAGGAAAAGGTAGTATTATCTTCATAAATTTTCACCAGCTTTTTTTTCTAAAAGAGCGCTCCCTGTTTTGACAGAAGGAAAAGCCCAAGGAGGAATAAAAGTCAGTCAAAAGGTCTCTCACTGCGCATGTATGTCATTTCCACAGCTGAAGTATTTTTTTTTTGCGCACGTGGTGCAGTATGCAAAAACAATACACCGAAAAAGTGCATGTGAACAGACACATACAAAATTGCACTAGAGTGTGTTTTTGATCCCCTGCAAGTCCCCTGTATATTCTTTGATTCAGAGAATTGTCATGTCCAATCTCTGAGATGGTGGCTGGATTCCCACGATCTGTCTCCAGGAATTTCACTCCAACTTCCACTTATAGTCCCCCTGGCTATAGTCAGATCTCAGATCTTTCAGTGCGCACATCAGAATATTCTATCCTTGACAACTTTGTACCTCCCAGGGATTCAGAATGTTGTGGAGGACAGTTTGAGTAGAAGATTTGTAGACCACAACAAGTGGTCCCTCAATTGCCTGGTGCATATTTTTCCACCGTCCCCCCCTAACTCTTCTAGTCCTACTCAAAATCCAGCAGGAGGGAATCCAGGCAATAGTGAATCTCCAGTATCAACCGAGAAGGCCATGTTTTTGGAGAAGGGATTATTATGAAGAATGAAGCTGGATCTGCAGATTCTGCTATTAGGCTATTGGGATTTCCTAATCCATGATGGGGCCTTTTACCCAAACGGAAACTTAATGGCCTAAAGGTTGAGAAGAGATTGTTGAGATAGTTTGCGTTATCTGATCATGTCATTGAAACTTTTTTGCCATCTCAGAAATAATCTAATCAAATTCCAACTACCATTATGTTTTTCACAGAGTCCCTCAGAGGAGCACTGGAACCTGCTTTCTTCTTTGAAATCAAACATTCAAGATTTGCTACAGAAGAGCTTGGATGAAGGCATGGTACACAATTTATTAGGGAGGATGGAGGTCTCCACTTTATCAGCCATGACTAATAAGAAATGGGCTTTTCATCCTTTGGTGGGACATTTTAGGAGGCCATCGGTCAGAGCTTTTTTTTTTCCAAAATGGGACTTTTGAAAAAAATGAAGATTTATACTCACCCAGGTGGTTTGATGCTGCATCTGTCCCCTGCCAGGTTTACACTGAGAGCTGAGTGATCAAACACTGCTGATCACTCAGTTCTCAGATTTTGCTATACTTCTCCTTTAAGGGCAGTGTTTTTCAAAGCTATTGCCTCTGCTAGTAGACTCTCGGAGTTATGTGCATTTTTTTATTAAAGAACCATATTATATTTTTCTAGCAGAGAGAGACATTCTGAGGCCAGTTCTGGATTTTCTACACCAGGTCTCAAATCTTTTTTATTTAAATTGGGAATCCATTCTTCTGGCCTTTGTGTCCAAAAAAGCAGTTGAAAATGGAAGAAGTTAGACTTGGTTCTTTCCTTATCGGCCTATCTGGAATGAACCAAAGATTTTCAGAAGGTTTAAAGAAGGGTTTGGCAGTTTCTCCAAGAATAAATTCTTCTTCGGTTGTCAAGACCATCCAAATTACCTACAAGTTCTTGTGCCTTCCTCCTCCTTCAGAAGTCAGAGCACATTCAACAAGAGGTATAGCAGTCTCATGGGCTTCTGATGCATAGGTCTGAGCAGAGGTAGCCTGCAAAGCACCTACTTGGAGCACAGCTAGTACCTTAAATTGTCATTAGAGAGTTGAATTTTCTTTGGCTGCATCAGAGGGATTTGGTTCCTTTTTCTACAGTGGTTAACCATTAAATTCCTTTCTCAGCAGTACTTCTAAGTGTTCCCCTGCTTGTTTGTTTTTTGGCATTGCATGATACGATCTGTAGTAGGCAAACACGAGGAAGTCCAGCAATTGTAAAACTCGTTAACATTGCAGGAAAGGAAAATTACGGTAAATATGCCAACAATTTTCACAAAAAACGAATGACTTTTTTGTGGCCTTGAATACTATGTTAAAATCAAAGTATTATTTGTTATGGACCACATGTGCAACTTTCATCTTCCTTGTGGCCCTCAGTGGTTTAAGAATTTTCATGAAGGGCTCAGTCATTCTGCAGTTGCCAAAAGCTACACTTCAGTTTTTTTTTTAATTTATTTCTATTTTCAGTATTGTATGTATTAAAATGCACTTAAAGAAAGAATTTAGTTAAAAAAAATTACAGGACATTAATTTGTGTAAAGTGGCCAAAAAAATCAGATATCCAAAATTTACATAGGAGACATTTTAAAAGCCTTCTCTCACTATTGCTGTGCTCACTATTCCTCTCACTATTGCCACACATCATTTATTGTTTTTTTCAAAATTTGAATGTAATTGCATTAATCTAAAGTTAATATCTGTAAAATAAATATAATAGATTAACATGATACTATGGATTTAAAGTTAAACTTACAATGTCAGAGGTTTTTTTTGACCATGAAACACCCTTGTTTGAAATCTGTCCCACATTCCACCTGTCACCTGGAAAATGATTAAGATTTTAACTCATGATTATAGAATAGAATAAGTTACATCGAAGTGCTTTAAATAATTCTTTATTTAGATTAGGATATAACAGGGAAGGCACTTTATGCTGTGTGGATCCTTATTGGGAAGATTTTAATCAATTCTTGTCCCAGCTACCACTGTCTATGATATGAAGTACAGGAAATCTCAGAGCTAATACGAACAACAATAGAAGCTTGACAGAGGCAAAAACATTTCCCAGTTCTACTAAAAAAATATTATCTTGGCTATCACTGTTCCTGGAAGAAGAAATAAGAGGAAATCTTGCAGATAAATAGCCAAGAGGGTTGGGCATGAAACATTGACATTTTATTAGAATGATAAATCCCAGGAACAGTGAAAACCCTGGGTTTAAATTATTACTATTTCTTGCACAGCCATACAAAATAGTGAGCATTACATTCATACCTGTCATGTGCATAAATTGTCCAATACAACAACAATTTTTACATTTGGCCATTCTTCAAATGAACACCAAAGTCCAAGCAGAAATCATTTTGTCAACCATTTTGTCAAGTTTCATATATTTTCTTTTTTAGGTTTAGCTAACAAATTAGGTAAAAGCAAAATTTCTTTTTTTACTTTCCCAAGCAGACAGCAATTTAGATACTGTCTGTGCGCTCATGTTATCCCTAAGCTGACAGATGCTCTTTAAAAATTAATTCTCATTCTTTTCTTCCTTGCTTACACAAAAGAATTGTGGTGCCGCACAGCGTGACTGTAGAAAAACACCGAATACAGCAGTTTCCATGCTCTCTTCGGAGGGGATATTTAATTGTCCCTGGCATACATGAAAAGCTGCAGGTCAGTCGAAGTAGAATTATAGGCAAAACTATATACATACAATCCTTCCTCGTTGCAATTTAAACATAGTCATATACCTGTAAATATTACTTTTGTAATGTGATGATTCTGGATCATATCTGGATCCTGCCATGTGACTGTTGTCGGCTTACTGGTCACGTGGGGGTTATGTACGAAAGGCAAATCCACTTTGCACTACAAGTACACTTGAAATTGCACTGAAAGTGCACTTGGAAGTGCAGTCGCTGTAAATCTGAGGGGTAGATCTGAAATGAGAGGAAGCTCTGCTGATTTTATTATCCACATGTGCAAGCTAAAATGCTGTTTTTTATTCTCCTTGCATGTCCCCCTCGGATCTACAGTGACTGCACTTCCAAGTGCACTTTCAGTGCAATTTCAAGTGCACTTTGCACTTGTATTTTGCACTTGTAGTGCAAAGTGGATTTGCCTTTAGTATATAACCCCAATAGTGTCTTCCAGTGGATCTGTGGGACTACTGTCAGGAGATTATTCAGAAAGTACCAGCCAGTGACTATCTCTGTCTGAACAGTGCCCTGACATCAATCTCTCGAAATACTTTGTATCGAAAGAGGTTTGGGTCTTTTGTATACCTTACTGTTGGCTACAGGTCTGCTTCAAACCTGTAGTTTTCAGTTCAGTTTTCAGGGCTTAGTGACTCATTGTTTACAAACTCATTATCCAGAAATATTAAGGCAGGCCATACATGATCCATTTTTTTTTTTCGTTCAACCAATGGGTTGAACGAAAAAAAATGAAACAATTCCCCCATCCACATATTCAAAGGAGATGGTGGATTCACTCCCGCTGAACTATTGTATTCTGCCGATGGGGAGCCTTCCCTACAGGCAGAATACAATTATCAGTGTTGCTGGCTGTAAACCTGACAGGCTGGTTGTACACAAGTCAACCTATAGTGATGGCAATGTGGATTGAAACGCTTTGTGGCTTTTGAGGAATATATGTAGTATATGTAGAATATATGTGTTCCGGTTGCAGTGCCATTGTCCCAGCAGCTGCATGGCCCGGCCTGTCACACAACTACCTGCTGCAGTTGACATCTCCTTCTCTCATTGATTGTGAGTGAACAGAGCAGCCATGCTGGGACAGAAGACAAGGGAGGAAGGACACTGAGGAGGATGTTTGCAGCCATGAAGGAGAGCCCACCCACTGCACGGGACATCACAAGACAGCAACAAGGGAGGAGAATGCCCATTGAATGATTGGGCAAGAGAGGCTAGATGGGAAAGGAAGTTCAAAGAAGTCAGCCCCTGTCCAGGAAGATACTGTGTGGAACCACAAGTCCCAGAGGGAAATACGTGTTGCTGAAAGGAGGAAAAGGACTGCAAATCCTGGGCTCTAGGTCAGTTTCTCCACATGGAGAGAAAGAAGTGTGCTGTGTGAAGCCTGTTTCTAACACTGCTGAGCACTGGTATGATATCATGTTGTGTGATCAGGGCTGCGCTGCTGTACCTATTCAGAGGCTGCTGTTCCTGCAGGGACCCAGAAAGCTGCACCCAGACCATATTTAGTTTTGTCCAGGTTTGCAACAGTGATCAGAGCCCCTACCATACCATCACCCTCAGAGACTGCAAGAGGCAAACTAATTGTTCATCTAGTGTTCCAGACACCCACAGGAGGAAGGAGACTGCACGCTGAGTGGTGAGAGGACATGGTCAATATCTTTGCTGCTTCTCTATTCAAAAAGACAGTATCACCCCAAAGGATTTGTTTGAATCTACTTGCCTTTTCATTGGAAATACAAAAACTCCAATGCAGTTTTGGGCTCCAACAGGTAAACCATTGGTCGGAAGGAGGGGATAGGGGGGGCTGTGACTTTTAGCTCCTGAATGTATGAGGGTTTAGCAAAAAGTTTCCACACTTTTTTAACTCTATTAACCATTAGCCTACAAGGCACTTACACCCCCTTCCTGCCGAGCCATTTTTCAGCTTTCAGTGCTGTCGCACTTTGAATGACAATTACGCAGTCGTGCTACACTGTACCCAAACAGTTTTTTTATCCTTTTCTTCACACAAATAGAGCTTTCTTTTGGTGGTATGTAATCACTGCTGGGTTTTTTATTTTTTATAAAAAAAAAAAAAACATTTTAAAAAAAAAAGTTTTTTACTTTTTTCTGTCAGTAAATTTTGTAACTAAATAATTTTTCACCTTCACTGATGTGCGCTGATGAGGCGGCACTGATGGGCACTGATAGGCTGAACTGGTGGGCATTGATGAGGTGGCACTTATGGGCACTGATGAGGCGGCACTTATGGGCACTGATTTAGTGGCACTGATGAGGAGGCAATAATATGCCGCACTTATAGGCACTGATAGGTGGCACTGATGAGCACTGACAGGGGGCACTGATGGGTACTGTTACGCGTCGCTGATAGGCGGTACTGATGGGCATTGATGGGTGATTGCAAGCACTGACTGACATCGCTAATGGGAACTATTTGATGGCAATTGTGGGCACTGATTGCTGCCACTGGTGGGCACTGATTGCTGGCATTGTTGGGCAATGGTGGGCACTGATTGGTGACACTGTATTTCTATATTGTAATCAGGACACTGATGATCAGTGCCCTGATTATATTCCTATATATCCCTCTGCGTGGAGATGCCGCTGATCAGCTCTCCTCGCCACACACTCTGTCAGTGTGCGGTGAGGAGAGACGATTCCCGGCATCTCCGTGTTTACATGTGACCGGCTGTGATTGGACACAGCTGATCACATGGTTAAAGAGCCGCGGACGCAGCTCTTTACAGAGATCGAGGCCATGCCG